>NC_056746.1:1458349349-1458356849 GCF_019279795.1 Protopterus annectens | reverse complement strand
GCTATGGGAATGATACCACAGCTGTTCCACATGCAATCAGTTGGTGGGGGACTGCAATTCATGCACAGGCCATCAGCTGATCGTGAGCATCACTTACAAAACACAACCTGCTGTACTTTTCCACAGCCACCAGAGAGGGAGTAAGAGAGACAGACAGAGACAACATAAGGGGGTTGGAGAGTAAGAGCTAAGCATGTTTGTGTCACATACTTAACAGTACTGGGTTTCAAACCCCTGCTTGACTATGTATTGCTATTACATTTTTATGCAGTTATTGTACGTGCCATGGAGCTTATATGTTGGAGAGTTGTCCAAAGGTATCTTTGAAGGTGAGTGACATCAGCAACAGTGATAAAGGAGGGATAAGGTAAGTGTGGTACATGTGGCTGTCCACAAAAGCAGGTGTCAAGGTAGACACAGTCACACTTTCTCAGGGACTCACACACATTATCACAGTTGGCAGGGTCAGGATTAGAATTTCTAACTAAGTAGCTTGCTACACTACAGTATTACACAAGTATCATATAGGCCACAGAGGCTACCAGGCTGATATATGGGCAAAGGGTATGTCAAGGTGACTGACATCAGAAGGCATGCTACAGTAGGGCAGTGGGAGGTGTAGTGAATGTGAATGGCTTCGAAATCATTAATCTCCACACACACACACACACACACACACACACACACACACACACACACACACACACACACACACACACACACACACACACACACACACAGATTTGCCAGTACTGACATGCATGAGTTCATTGCTTCAAAGGTGTGTAGTAGTTGACTGTGCCAGAAGGCTGTACAAGGCTAGGCAAAGGGTATTCTTTGGCATCAGGCCACATGACAATGGTCTGCAGTGTGGATCAGGGGTATAGTCCCTGGACTGGCCCACAAAGGTGGGTATTGTATTCACCATCCACTCATCTGGGCTACTATTGTGGGTGGCCAGTGCTGTGCAATGCTTGCCATGTATGTGTTCTATATTCCATAACATGAACAGTGTCTTGGTTGTGCACATGTCCCACATGCATGTTCTGTGACATGTGGAAGTGTACCTGGGGTCTCTGGGGCATGTTGGGTGGACAGATTGTTATCATCTGACGTGGCATTCCCAACCACATGTGGTGAGAACTGGCTATGGAACTGAGGTTGTGCCTGCACCTACATTGACAGCATGATACATGTATTCACTGGTGTTAGTGGCATCTGTCCATACAGGGCATGTGTATAAGGTATGGCATTTCCTTTGTGGGTTACATTTGCAGACTCTACAGTTGTTGCAGATGTCCAGTGGGGAACATAGCGAAAGACCACTGTAAGAAATTATTTGCCTATTGTAGGGATGGAACAGGGTGCCATGTCCTCTGTAGTCCACTGGAATCACACCGTGGTTGCTATCTGTGGGCAATATACAGGGAATTACAAATATAGTGGTTGTTGCCTAGCAAAGTGCGTTTGTGCATGAGACATGGGTGGAGAGTGTTCTCTGGGTAATACAAGGGTTGCCTATATTGTTCACCAATCCATAATGTCACATGTAGGGATATGGATTGTTTACACCAGCCTTTCTGCTGTTTGACATCTGTTGTCCTTGTAAGGTGGACATTGTGACATATAGTAGGTCCTCAATATAAGAAATTTGCAAAACCCGCCCCACAATGAGTCCTGTTATGACACAATCACAGCTACCTCCACACAGGATACTGATGACAAATAAACACACACACACACACACACACACTTGACAGTACTGAGATTCAAACCCCTACCTAGCTATGTATTCCTACTACAATGTACCACATTTATTGCATGCACCATGGAGCTTATAGGGCTAGCCCTCTTCCAACAGTGTATTTCAAGGTGAATGACATCAGCAGGCTTGCTAAAGTAGGGCAATGGAAAGTGTAGTGAGTGTGACTGGCTTCAAAAGCATTGATCCCTGCACAAACACACACACAGAGTTTCACAGTTGCCATGTCTGAGATTAAAACTCCTACATAACTAGTACATCACGCTACAGCATTATGCAGTAATAGCACATGCCACAGAGCTTATAGGGTTAGCCCTTTTCCAAAGGTGTATTTCAAGGTGAATGACATCAGCAGGCTTGCCAAAGTAGGGCAATGGAAAGTGTAGTGACTGTGACTGGCCTTAAAAGCATTGATCCATACACACAGAGTTTCACAGTTGCCATGTCTGGGATCAGAACTCCTACCTACCTAACTAGTACATCACACAGTTATAGCACGTGCCACAGAGCTTATAGGGCTAGCCCTTCTCCAAAGGTGTATTTCAAGGTGAATGACATCAGCAGGCTTGCCAGACTAGGCCAATGGAAAATGTAGTGACTTTGACTGGCCTCAGAAGCTTTGATCCCTACACACACACACACACACACACACACACACACACACACACACACACACACACACACACACACACACACACACACACACACACACACACACAGAGTTTCACAGTTGCCATGTCTGAGATTAGATCTCCTACCTAACTAGTACATCATACTATAGCATTAGGCAGTTATAACACCAAGGAGGTTATAGTGTTAGCCCTTCTCCAAAGGTGTATTTCAAGGTAAATGACATCAGCAGGCTTGCCAAAGTAGGGCAATGAAAAGTGTAGTGACTGGCCTCAAAAGCATTGATCCATACACACAAAAACAACACAGAGTTTCACAGTTGCCATGTCTGGGATCAGAACTCCTACCTACCTAACTAGTACATCACACAGTTATAGCATGCGCCACAGAGCTTATAGGGCTAGCCCTTCTCCAAAGGTGTATTTCAAGGTAAATTCCACGGGAATAAACAATGTAATAAGAGAAGAAGATGCCTGGTCAGGATACGTTCTGAGGAAGTCTGCTGGACAGATGAAAGCACTTAATGTTTTTACTGTGTGGTTTTAATTGTGTCAATAAAGCTGTTGGAGTCTGAGCCGAGGCAGTTATCATATTATTTCCTGACCAGACATCTTCTTCTCTTATTTCAAGGTAAATGACATCAGCAGGCTTGCCAAAGTAGGGCAATGGAAAGTGTAGTGACTGTGACTGGCCTCAGAAGCATTGATCCATGCACACACAAATAAACACACACAGAGTTTCACAGTTTCACAGTTGCCATCTCTGGGATTAGAACACCTACCTCACTAGCACACCACATCTATGTATGTGTATGTTTGACCTATTATAGTGTGTTGTCCTTGGATATATGTGTTTATTCCTATCTGATGTGTGTGCAAAGCATAACTGGTGTGCAATGTGGAGTGCGTGTACAGACATCTGTGACTGACACATATGTATAGTCCACTGTTGTTGCCAGACATGGGCTTCATTTCTATAAGTGTGGGAGCATGCCCAGTATGACCTTTTATACTGAATGTGTGAATCCATTCCAGGTAGGTTGTACTCCATTGCAGGCATTTGTGTTCTACTCCTACGGCTAGAAACCTGTTTCTGCAGGATATCTGTAGATAGATTGACAATATGGGGTCCAATGGGCAAATAATAATGGGATACTGTAAATAATTGTGTCTGTGCTGCTTCTGCTGCATGGTTTTGGTGTTAGCAGAGATATTCAGACATATGTACTGTTTTACACTGTGATGTTTTATGTCATCAACTACTGACAGGTATACATATTTGCTCACAGTAATTTCCAGGGGCATACAATATGAATGAAGCTGTGTCCAGTATTGTGGTCTGCAGCCTACATATTCTTGCCCAATCATGCCATTCTGGAGGGGGAGCTGTAGACACTTGTTGATGGGTCTGTGTAAATGGTTCAGCACCTTGGTACTGTAGTGGCTGAGGATCCCATGCTTGTACATCTATAGATGTGACAGAATGGTCATATCCTGCTGTGGCCATACCTCACAGCTGTACAGATTCACACAGGTTACCCAGAGGCAGAGCTCATATTTTTGATCATTACCCCTTCACATTGTGGTTTATGAGCAGGTTTGTAGCCACCCATTCCTGTGTTTGCAGGCAGGGATAGTATGTGCACACATCTGAGTTTCAGACTTCACCTACTCCATGGCATCCATGCTTCTACCCCCCCCCGTTATTTTGTCCTCTTCCTAACATTATGCAAACGCTATCTGATAACTATCCCTATAGTTATCACTTCATCCCAGCAGTATTTAGGGGTTGTTCCACATTTCATCTAGTAGGACATGGTAGACATGCTACTGGGATTTGTCAACATGGCTTTGCATTTGTGTTCTGTGGACTGTGTTATGTTGTTATTTGAGAGTCCATGAGATAACATACATTAGCAGTAGGGACGAGACACAGGCCTTTGACAGAGGACTGTAGGGCATTTGGTAGTGATGCAGGCCATCTGTAGCAGGCCACTGCATTGTGTCACTCCTACAGTCCCAGGCTGCTTGCCACTGTATTCCCCTGGGGTAACAGGGTAGGTGTGCAAGGTGTTAATGGCAATGGTATCTGTCCTTATTAATCCATTGGTGTGGATGCTGGCAGGGTGCTGCTTACAGCTAGGGACACACCTGCATGGGACATATCTTCAGCATGCTGCATTCTGTGGATATTCCCATACAGGGGTGGGGGTCATATTGTACTCATTCCCAACAGCAGGAATATGACCTGTGAGGTACCTGTAGCTGATGGTGGGGTGAGTTGAGTGCATGTGTGCTATGGAAGCTACTTACAGCTAACTCACAGATATACGTGGGGCATTACACTTATGCTGGCTTGTGCGGGGACATCAGCGGTTTCTCAGTACTTCATACATGTGCCTTTTGTGGTCTGCCATTGTTTGGCCAGACTACATCAGTATTCCATACTACACAGACAACTAATGTGCTGCTAACCTGCATGTACAATTCCAAAGGTGTGTCCATTTGAGAGTAACATTTTATACACTCTCTGTCTAGGGTACTTTCACCTGTGTACTGTTTGTATGTCTGGGCACACATCCATGCCATGTTCATCTTTCAGATGGTGACAGATATTACATCAGTATGGATTACTGCTGGATTGTGTCTTGCTGGGATGAGTTGTGAGAACTTGACCCTGTCATCAACAGTACTGGCCATTGGCCACCAGGACACAACCCTCCATGCCTGCATGATGACCACTTTCACACAATATACAACACTCAGCAACCTAACACACAGAGCCCTGCATATTGTACACATGCAACAATCTATCCTGCTACTTTGGTCAGCTCAGGTAATCTGTGCTCCACTGTTATTATACCCACACATACATGTTACTACATTTCTACATAGGATTGTTGGGGGGGAGGCACACCTGACAACTGTAAACATTTGCTATGACTGTACTGGTATTTCAGGTACTCTGTTGGCTTCCATTTCATTCTGTATTCTGTCCTATCATGCAGACTAGAGGCATATCAGTGTAGTACAGTTCTTAGGTTTTATTGACCTACATTTCAATTTCAGACTTCTTATCCTTCATAACTAACATCCCACTGCCTGACCTGTTGTAGTCTGTCTGTGTAGGTCTGGAGGGGGGCTGTTCTCCATTTCCATCAATCAGAGGCTTTAGCACAGCCTTTTTTGTGTTTGTTTACACCTGTCCTGCTGGCTGAGACTGTTGTTGGGTATGTGAGCTTCACTGACATGCATGTGTGTGTCCTATGGACACACATTTGGCCCACCACATGTCCTGCAGTGGGTTTTGTCACCTTGTCTAGTACTGCCTACTCTGTTGACACCAGTATTTGTTATGGATTTCATGCTGCCCATATATGTGTCTACTATCTGCTGCCATCCCATTCAGCCACCCAATTTCCTTGCATGCTCATATCCATACCATAGATGCAAGTATCAGAACATACTACTCCATTCAGCAATTGATAGCGAGAGTGACTTACCTTGTGGATGTGCCAGTAGTGAAGATGGTGCTGGAAAAGTGACTGTGTCAGATGCACATAGTACACTCCCTATACATGGTTAAGCACAGGTAGTGTCATGTTTGGCATCCCTTTTACTGTATGTGCAAGTCACAGAGAGGTGTCACTCCCTGGGTTCCTACCGTGTCAGAATATGTGCTATGTGTTGCCTCTTTGCTAAGGACTGGGCATGCCTGGGCATACTGGGCATGCTTCGTTCTGCCTACAGGTACAGGCTCAGGTTGTTCCTCCTCCAAGTCACTCTGTGCCATTGCTGACCTTGGCAATGGTGGCGAGCTGTGTGGCCCTGCCCCATGCTGTTCCTGCTGCAGCTGTTTCCACATGATAATATTGTGTAACATGGCACATACAATAACAATTTAGGTACATGTAGCTGGTGAGTACTGCAAGGCTCCACTGGATATGTCCAGGATGTGGAACCGTGACTTGAGCATCCCAAACAGATGCTCTACTATGATTCTGGCCTGTGCGTGTGCCTCACTATGGAGTTCTTGTTCGGGTGCGTGTGCATTTCTGATGGGTGTCATCAGCCATGGCTCCAGTGCATAACCAGCATCCCCCACTAGCTGGCCTTATAAGATGTCCCCACTGGCAAATCTCTGCTACGGCTGCATCATATGCCAGATGTGGGAGTCGTGATAGCTTCCAGGGCTGCCAGCATACACATTCATTATAATGCCCTGGGCATCACACACTACCTGGCAGTTGATGGAGGGGAAGCCCTTGCAATTTATGTAGATTCTACCCCCGCTCACCGGGTGGTGTTTTGATGTGTATGTGCATGCACTCTATAGCAGCCACTACCTCAGGGTATTCTGCTATTTGGTGGATGAGACGCATATTGCTGGTCAATGCCTCACGAGTGCTGAGGAAATTTATGTGCTCACTGGTGTGTGCTGACATGGCATCCAGGAACTGGTGTAGTACCCTGGATGCTGATGCCTGTGAGATCCCCATGATATCCCCAGTTGGCCTTTGGAAGCTACCTGTGGCTATTATTCTTAAGCCTACACATACCTTAGTATCCACTGGGATGGGTTCCCCTCTGTTGGTTCTGTGGGTGAGGCGTGGCCGGAACAGCTCAACAATTTGCTGTAGGAGGTCCCTGTCCACCCTATAATGCTCCACTATCTCTAGCTCATGTAGCCCCTGGTAGGTTACCCTGGGTCTGTACACTCTTCTCCTTCTCCTCACTGTGGGTTGGTTGTCAGCATTGTCATCTTCACCACCCTCACTCTTCCACATGTTGATTTATGAGAGGAAAAGCAGCCCCTATCATTTTGTTGCTTTTGTTAGGTAAAATTTCCCCGTTTGTGTACACCAGTGGTGTAGAGTTTGTGGGAAAAACCAGAGGGAAAGGTGTTTGCATAGTTTATAGTAGTGTGCTGGGCTGGGCTGGGCTGCTGTCTGTGTAATTGGCTGGTTCTGATACATTACACCTGCCAGCTATGCTAGTTCTCCTTGATTACCTTCCTACTGCTATTTTCCCTTCCCATTGCCTTCTTGTTTAAGCCCTGAGGTGCGCCGTGCAAACTCAGTGCTCACATGTGAACGGAGCTGCTATTTC
>NC_056746.1:1458281849-1458344349 GCF_019279795.1 Protopterus annectens | reverse complement strand
GCAATAGTGATGGCAGTGTGTGAACACCAAGGGATGTGCACATGAGTAAACCTTGCAATCATGCAGAGTTGGGGGACATGTGTAGGGCAGACTGACTATATACTGGCAAATGCCGATGGCCCATGATAGTATACCCCTGCCAGGAATAGTGACTGCTGTAGTACACATAACAGTAGGTGCAACAAACCGTCATGATAAGGGCATGCACACATATGCACCCACAGAATGTATACATTGCGGTCAGCATCTGCACACCTAAGACATTTCTTAGACACTGCATGTCAATGTACAGGACATATGTCACATATCAGGCTCATATACTGTTAATATATGCGGTGATGTGGTCCCATGGCAGATCAAGGAAGAGTGCATCATATCAATAAGGGTGTGTACACTCCCCATAGCCACAGTATGGTTGAACGGTTGTCAGTGTAATAGTATTGGATTGGTCATATATGCACCGCTGATTTTGATATCTGTAAACCAGACATCAGGCATTCACAAATTACATCTGTCTGCATATCATCCCAGGTATGTGTTGCTGAAAAACATAGGGGCTGTGAGCATTAGAGCAGACATAACTGACACAGTAGTACACATTCAGTAATGGTTTGTACACCTGTGAGGTTTGGTGCACAGTACATGACAGGGTACAGAACAGGTGCACAGCAACACTGTGTACATGGGTGTAGTGTTTTCCAAGGGAAGGGGTATCATCTACTAACACAGCCCATGCATCACACACATGTATACTGTTGCTAGCATGGATTGACTATATCTGCACTGCATGCTGTTGAGTACCATATGTTATGCATGTTGACAGATGGGTAATGGGAGGACTGTGTGTACTATCTTTGTGCAACCTCACCTGTATGTGGGTGTGCATGTGTGTGTGTTGTGTGGGTGTCCATGTATGCACATGTGTGATTGAGGGGTTGTTCATACAGCAGTACTTTCCTTTGGGATCCTGCAGTACATGGACATGGACTGACACATGAGACATCAGGAATACTTGTCTGATATGTAATCACAGGACAGTTGATAGTATAATAAGGTCTGTAACATGGAGCATGCATTGGGAGAGAAAGTAGACACCAGTTATACCCTTAATATTGCAATCAGGAGAGAGGTGAATGACAACCCACGTATGCAGCACTACAGATGCATTGGGGAATTACTAGACAACACCAGGGAGTGTATCCCTATATTACAGTTGTCACATGATAGGTTGATTGAGCAGGAGATCTGGCCTGTACTGAGCAATACTTACACATGACACTCCAGTGTGTGACATTATGGAGTGAATGTAGTAGCCCCTAACATATAGGGGCCATGCACACAATGTCTGGACATACACAGGGTGAATACTGGATGACAGCAGTGAGGCCATGTAAAACCTACTCCACTCAGGTCAAGGAGGTAATGGAGTAACAGGTCTTGTGTTGTGATCACTCGTCTAGGCATTTAAAGGAATGATACATTAATGAGTGGTATTAATGAGTGTATGTTACCAAGTGTGATGCAGGATGGGGAACTTATGTAAATAAACATGGGACTGTCTGTAAAATCAGGGATAGGTATGTGTTAAGGTGGAATGTGTGTGTGTGTGTGTGTGTGTGTGTGTGTGTGTGTGTGTGTGTGTGTGTGTGTGTGTGTGTGTGTGTGTGTGTGTGTGTGTGTGTGTGTGTGTGTGTGTGCGTGTGTGTGCGTGTGTGCGTGCGTGTGTGTTTGTGTGTATGTGTGTGCATGTGTGTACTGTTATGCAATGCTGTGCAGGTCTTAAAGTGCATTTCTTGTTTTCCCCCACAGGTGGTGAGGTGGGTCAGGGTCCCTCCTGCATGCAATCTGATGCTGGTGTCCATACAGACACCGAAGATGATAATAGTACTGTTGAGGCAAAGGCAGGATTGTCACGGGCCAAAACTGCACCATCATTTGACATCCCTCTCTTAGCCACCCCAACCCTGCACACAGTTACAGTGCCTATACATACCCCATCACCAGTGGCCATAGCAGAGGGACGGTTGGTGGCAATGCACAGGAGAGTGTGATATGTATGCCTAATGTGTCTGGTCACAGCAGGCATAGCTAGATGTCCGACAGGGCACCACATAAGCAGATGTTCCAGGGTGCTTGTGTTAAGGCCACTGGTCATCATGCCCCTGGCAGAAGAGCCATAACTGGTACCACCAGGTGCACGTTTCAGACTGTCATGGGGGTGCAGGCATGTATGGAACTGTACACCAGACAGGGCCTGAGGCTGCAGACAGCTGCTCTCACATCTGCAAGTGATAACTTCCATGAACCGTCTGGTGCCCTCCGTGATTATACTGAGGTCATGGATAGATGGTTTGGTGAGATGGTGGGCCTCATCAACCATGGTTTGTCCATGCTTGAACATGGGGTGGGAGTGCAGCATCAGCCACAGGGATGTAGGCCAGCACCACCAACAGCTGGAGGACAATGTGGCCCACTCTCAGTCTTTGGAAAGCCAACAACACACCCTGTGCATATGATGATACCTGTGCCACATCCCTGTCATACATAACATTGATGCAGGGACAGGCTAATATGGTTCTGATGCACACGGTCACTGTACCACAGCATACCAAAGTACAGTGTAACATGTTATCAGGAGTAATGTTTAATGCATACATGTCAGGTAGTGTAGCTGTCCAGTAATGATGCATTATAGCTGTTAGTAACACTGGGTGATTGTGGTCTCTATAATGTTATCCATTTGTGTCGTGGGTGTTAATATGTCAGCAGGAGGATGGTCTGCAGTCAAATTCCACAAGGGGTATGGCACTGTGGTGACACCATGGCTGTGACATATCCGGGGTACAGTTGAACACGTCACAGGTTTGTATAACAGTTACTGCCTGTGCCACATGGACAGGTGACCAGCTGGGACATGTATAATCAGCAACCTGATGTAGACCCATCCACACTCTTACATGGCAACACTGGGAATAGATCCTTACCTAGGTATATAGTGCTACTGAAGTGTGTGGCTTTCATTGCACACACCACACAGCATTTAGGGTGAGGTGTGATCCAGTTTACATGTTGCATGCAGAACATCCCCAGACATGTACAGTATGGTAATGGGGGATGTAATGGTTGTATATGGACAATCAATACATACTGTGACATGCCATCATATACACATTAACAGACATATAACAGGCAGACACACATCCGAGAGACCTGGGTCTATCAATGTTAAATTGTCAGTGTGTCCAATGTGTTACAGGTAGGCTGCACACAGCACATGCATAACTGGACTGGATTGTGGTATCAGTTACCTGTATGGTTGATGGTGACAGTGGTCACCATACAGTGGTACATGGGACATATACCGGGTGTACCATGGTGTAATGATAATGTACACAGCACCCACATCTTACAGTGGATATTGCACTCACTGGAACCCATGATGACACTCTGACGTACCCACCATCACACATTGCCCACAACTGAGATACAAACACATTGTATATCTCAACAGTGGTACTACAGGGATATGGATCTAATGCACATGCCACAAGCACAGTAGGGTATCGCATTGTCATGCCTCACCTATGGGCAGCAACAACACTATCCATACTACTGTGTGACAATGCGTATTGTAATAGGAGTATGTGGCCTCGGAATGCTGTACCCTACAGATATACAGACATGTACACATACTCACACTTGCCAGAACTCAATGGGTATCCCATGCCTATCAACCCATTTGTACAACACTGTTGTGCTGGTACTGCAAGGCTCATGTAGCCATTAGGGAGAGGAGTGTAACAGGGTACATGTAGCAGCTACATCTTACTATGGCAATGGGTGTTGTGGTGGTTGTGAAGGCCCTCATCCTATTCCCTGTGACGCCCGTGCCCTGGCCCAGCAATCAAGAAGCCTCAATCCTCACTACTGACACCAGAGAGGGTGACTCCTAGAAGAGGAAAGGATAACTAATACACACAGTAAAGTACAATTTCCCTTAAGTGCACACAGAGATCACAATCAGTCTGGGGCTGGTTGCTCCCTTGTTCACCAGGTCCCCAATAAGACTCCCCACTGGCACAGCTTTAGGGTCCAGATCTCAGCCTAGCTGGCAAGCTAACCTCCAGTATCCTCTCTGTCCAACTAGTGCTTTGTGTCCCTGCCCAGGTAGCTGACACACACTCAAACTTTGAGATAAGTATTTATACAATTTCACAGACACTCCTGAGAAAGGCTGACACAGATTCTCCAGCTGTGCCCCTTTACCCAGACTATATGGTAGCAATTTCTGCCACCATCAGCTAATATTATTATCAGCTACCCAAAGGCCCTTAAAAGGGTGTCCAATTATTACTGTGCAATATTATTATCCAATTGGTAATGTGACTATTCAGTCTAAGGCTTATTTTAGAGTGGCCTATTATAATGAACTATAAATATGCAATGTACTCTAGAGCCTAACTTGTCTCTACACAAACCAGCCACAGGTAAAGCTTTTTAAAATATTTAATAATAAATAACTAAAACACAAGAAAATACTACTACACCACAGAGATATCTAAGAGTTCAGAGATCAGACAGAGACTTAAAACAATATCGTAGAATAGATCTGATTTCGAAGAAAAATACTTAGTCAAACTTTCTTCTATTTTTATCTATTCTTATGAGAAATCACAGTGCTATAATCCTACTTACATACATAAAGCATAAGCAGTGTTGGGTTAGATGTCCAAGATCAAAATGTTTTTCAATCTCTCACTCAACAATAGTTTTTAAACAGTAACCAACAGCTCTCTAAGGCCCTCCCAAATGATATCATTTTGACACTTAGTCTGGAGTTCCCAGGCCACAAACTGCATTATTTAGCAATGCTCAGGAGACTAAAACAATAAAAGGCATTTCACATATACACTCTAGCAGAAACCAGAGCAATAAAGCACCTTCCTCGTGTAAATTCTGGCTCTTAACTTTAACCTCACAACAATGGCATAAAACCTTCATCCAGACTCACTGGAGCTGACTTGTAAAACATCAAAGAGATTCATAAGATCTTTTCAAATTCAAAAGACACATTTGAAATGCTTGGCTTGGTTTTCCTTACAGCAGATGGCAATGTTGCAACAATCTTGAAGTTTACATTTCACAGTGTTTTCTTTCATTTAAAAACACAAGCCTGTATTTTACATGTATTTATAAAATTGATAGAATTATGTATCAAATTCTATTTGACTAGGCTAGCAGCCTTCGCCCATTTTCCTCCAATCTTCACCCCCCCCCCCCCGGAATTCAAGCAAGTTTTTCAAGTGCCCCTTGAGAAACATCGCTTGATAGTGTCAGGTCTGTCTGGGTGTACCTCACCCCATTCCCTGTCTTGAGAGCCCATCTGCATTGGCATTGCTACTCCCACTGCAGTGCTGCACAGACATATCATATGCTTGCAACCCCAGGCTCCATCTTAGCAACTTGGCATTTTGCTGACTGGCTCTGTTTAACCATGTTAGTGGGTTGTGATCTGTCATCACAGTGAATTTTCTTCCATACAGATAAGGCTGAAGTTTTTGTAGTGCCCACACTATGGCTAGACATTCCTTTTTTACAGCTGCATAGCATTCCTCCCTGAGTTGGAGCCTATGACTGAGATAAACCACTGGGTGCTCTCCTCCCTCTGAAGAAATCTGGCAAAGTACAGCCCCCACCCCATAGTTTGAAGCATCCACCTGCACAACAAATTCTTTGTTATAAACTGGACTGGCTAACACAGGGGCTCCTCCCAAAGCTTCCTTAAGCTTCTGAAATGCTTGCTCACATGCTGGGGTCCACACTGCCTTATCTCGCCTGTTCTTCCTTGTCAAGTCTGTGAGGGGAGCAGCTATGACACTATAATTGGGAAAAAACTTTCTGTAGTACCCTGCTGTCCCTAAGAATGCCCTCACCTGCTTTTTGGTAACAGGTGCAGGCCATGCCTGAATGGCTTCCACTTTGGCAGGTTCTGGCCTTATCTTACTACTCCCCACTCTATGTCCTAGGTAGGAAACCTCTGCCATACCCACCTGACATTAGTTCAGCTTAATGGTCAACTTGCCCTCTGTAGTCAGTCCAGCACCTCCCTGACATGCTGAAGGTTCTCTTGCCAGGAATGGCTGTAGATAGCAATATCATCCATGTAAGCAAGGGCAAACCCTCCTGCTCCTGTTAAGATATGATCTATCAGCCTCTGGAAAATCACTGGGGTCTATTTGACTCTCCCAGGCACCCTATAAGGGGCCTGCCTGATAGGCCTTTGGGGTCCTGCATCCACCTGGTGCTGCACCAGGTGGGTGCTCCCTGATTTCTCAGTGAACATGCCCCCAAACTCTTGCAACACTGCTCGGATTTTTCAAACCTGGGTAGGAGATAGCTGCTGGGATATTGCTACCCCTTCCACCGAAGTGTCAGCCCGAGCTTCACTAAGGAGATCAGTCACAAGAACTCTCTCAGACTCCTCCTGCAATCCACTACAAATGCTCAGCACAAGGGCCTCCCTATCATGGCAAGGTTTCATCATGTTAACATGGTACAATTTGTGCCCCTGCCTTCTGCCTAGAAGTTCCACCATGTAGTTAAAAATCACTTACTTTTCTTACCACATTGTAGGGTCCCTCCCAAGCTGCTTGCAACTTGTTGTGTCTGACAGGAATGAGAACCATCACCTGCTGCCCTACAGCATACTCTCTAGCTCAAGCATTCCTGTCATACCACACTTTTTTCTGTTGTTGGGCTTCTGCCAGGTTCTCCTGGGCCAGGCCCGTGAGTTCCCTGAGCCTTGTCCTGAGGTTCAGGACATATGCCACAACAGACTCCTTGTGAGACTCACACTCATCGTCCCACTCATCTTCAATTAAATCTAGAGGTCCCCTCACCCTATGCCCATACAGCAACTCAAAGGGTGAAAAACCTGTGGATTCCTGGGGAACCTCTCTATAAGAAAACAACAGATGGGGCAAATATTTGTCCCACTCCCTCTTAAACTGATCTGCAAATGCCCGTAGCATAGACTTGATTGTAGAGTTTAACCTCTCCACAAGACCATTAGTCTGAGGATGGTAGGGGGTGGTCTTCATGTGCTTCACCTCACAGGACTTCCACAAACAAGCCAGCAGGTCTGACATAAAATTGGCATCTCTGTCAAACAGTATTTCCTTTGGGAAACCTACCCTGCTGAAAATCTCTAGCAAAGCATTTGTCACCTTCTCGGCCTCAATGGAGGACAAAGCCACTGCCTCAGGATATCGTGTAGCATAATCTACAATCACTAGGATATACTTTTTCCTTGTGGAACTTGGAGTACTCAGAGGACCCACAATATCCATAGCTACCCTCTGAAATGGCTCCTCAGTCACTGGCAAAGGCATAAAAGGAGCTCTCACCTTGTCTCCTGCCTTGCCTACCTTTTGGCACTGCTCACAGGTCCTGCAGTACCCTGTTACATCTCTGGAAATTCCAGGCCAAAAAAAGTTTTGAATAATACACCTCTTTGTACATTTTATGCCCATATGACCTGCAAAGGGAATATCATGGGCTATGGCTAGAAGCACCAGACGGTAAGCTCTAGGTACTACCAACTGCTGTACTCTCTCACATTCTAGCCCTCCCTCAGGGTCCACTCTCTGTATGGTAACCCTTTGTTCCAGTATACAGATTTCCCCTTCCATTGAGAATAAGGTGCCTCCCTAGCTACCTGCCTCAGGCCTTGCAATGTAGGGTCTGAGAGCTGAGCCTGTCTCAAGTCTCTCCTTGTAACCCTTCCCAGCTCCCCTTCCACAGGTAGTCTGGCATCCTCTGACAGCGGTGCCTCACTGTCAGCCTGGATACTACTACTCACCTTTACCTTTGCAGTTACCCTGTCCAAGGGAACATCAGTACCCACAAGCAGCTGTGGCTCACATTCAGTCTCACTGCTACAGCGTAGCTCACTCTCTGAAGTAACCACCTCAGCAGTCTTGGCTGCAAGTATGCAGTCTGTCTGGGTCTTCCCCAGACTACCAGACCCACATGCTTGTCTCCTAGCCTCACTGCATGTAACTGAATAAGTACATAGTACTGCCTCATCCAAATCCTTCCCTATCAGGACATCTGCAGGATGGTAGTTCCATACCCCTGTTGCCTCAAAATAACCCACTGTTGGCATTTTGTCTTTCCCACTTACTGGCTACCTCACCTTTGGTTCCCCACCTTGCCTCCATGGACACCTGTATGCCACATGGCCCCACTGGTTGCATTCAAAACATTTATCCCTAGCTCCTGGACATGTACCTGGACTACTGGCTTACCCTGCTACAGGTGGATTCTGTTGGGGCAGTCTGTGCTACCCATCATGGGTTCCTTTAGACCCATGAGCAGTACTGGGGGGGTCCCCTTCCTGTGCAGGGCTGCCCTGCTGGCCAGGTATAGGTCTCCCTTCTTCCCCAACTCATCTGAAGTAGCACATTGTCTATCAGCTAACCAGAACCTCATGTCCTCAGGCAAAGTGCTGAGGGCTTGTTCCCTCACCAAATGGTCTGACAGCCCTTCAAAAGTGGTGACCTGACATCCACTCACACAGCTATGAAAATAAGTGCTCATTTCAGCAACATATTCACATACATTTTCATCTGCCTTGCGTCTATGCTCACAAAACTTTTTCCTATACATTTCGGGTGTTAACTTAAAACATTCTAACAAGTGTCTTTTACAGCAGTATAATCAAAACAGTGTCATGCATTTTTGCTAAAGAAGTTACAGCTTTATCATGGAGTAAGGGGGTCAGGAACCATACCCAGAGCCCTTGGTCAACTTCATACTGTTTACATACCCACACAAACATATGAATGAAGCTATCAAAATTATCCCCCTCTTTAAACTGTGGAAGAAATTTACTGACCTTTTGTGCTTTTGGGGTCCGGTTACTCCCTTCCCCATTACCTCCATGATTCTGACGAAATGTCAGCATTTCCCTCTCATGCCTCCTCTGCCAGTCATTTTCTTCAGCTTGTAGACTCCTCATTTTCTCAGCTGCTTCTAGTTCCATACACCTGGCCTCCAACTCAAGTCTCTTTAACTCCAGCTGGATTTTTAAGTCCACTGCAGAAAGGTTGAGCTGTCCATTCTCCCAGGATATTGCATCTCCACTGTCAGTCTGATTGTCCTCCAGGCTGCTATTTTCTGATGCAGCTGTAACCAAGGCTGCAATCAGGTCTGCCTTAGTCAGGTTGCCATGCACCAGTCCCCTAGCCTGGCACATCTCCACCAGCTGGTTCCTTGTCAGCTTTCCATACTCCTCTGCTGACATGCTGCCTGCTCACCCTGACTAACACCACTAAGCTTACAAAAGAAATAAAACAATTGTGATCTGAACTCTTGAGTATACACTGTGTGGCTGTTTTAGAGTACAAAACACTTTTAGAGATCACTGTACATAAGCTACAGGAATTCGCTCTACCCACACCACTACAAGCCAATTAGTGTTTGCCAAATAATCAATATGTGATGTGGATCCCAGCACAGCAAACCAATATGTGATAGGATATCCCAACCACTGCCACCAATATGTGACGACCGTGCCCTGGCCCAGCAATCAAGGAGCCTCAATACTCTCCACTAACACCTGGGAGGTCATCTTCTAGAAGAGGAAAGGGTAAATAATACAAACAGTAAAGTACAATTTCCCTTAAGTGCACACAGAGATCACAGTCAGTCTGAGGCTGCTTGCTCCCTTGCTCACCAGTTCCCCAATAAGACTCCCCACTGGCACAGCTATAGGGTCCAGATCTCTGTCAAGCTGGCAAGCTAACCTCCAGTACCCTGTCTGTCCAACCAGTGCTTCGTGTCCCTGCCCAGGTAGCTGACACACACCCACACTTTGAGATAAGTCTTTATGCAATTTCACAGACACTCCTGGGAAAGGGTGACACAGATTCTCCAGCTGTACCCTTTTACCAAGACTATACGGTTGTAATATCTGCCACCACCAGCTAATATTATAATCAGCTACCCAAAGGCCCTTGAAAGGGTGTCCAATTATTACTGTGCAATATTATTATCCAATTGGTAATGTGACTATTCAGTCTAAGGCTTATTTTAGAGTGGCCTATTACAATGAACTCTATAAATATGCAATGTACTCTAGAGCCTAACTTGTCTCTACACAAACCAGCCACAAGTAAAGTTTTTTTTAAATATTTAATAATAAATAATTAAAACACAAGACAATACTACTACACCACAGAGATATCTAAGAGTTCAGAGATCACACAGAAACTTAAAACAATATTGTAGGAAAGATCTGATTTCAAAGAAAAATGCAGTCTAACTTTCTTCTAAGTTTAACTATTCCTAAGAGAAATCACAGTGCTATAATCCTACTTACATACATAAAGCATAAGCAGTGCTGGGTTAGATGTCCAAGATTAAAATGCTTTTCAGTCTCCCACTCAACAATAGTTTTTAAACACTAACCAACAGATCTCTAAGGCCCTCCCAAATTACATCATTTTGACACTTAGTCTGGAATTCCCAAGCCACAAACTGCATTATTTAGCAAGCTAACACCTGCTCAGGAGACTACAACAATAAAAGGCATTTCACATATACACCCTAGCAGAAACCAGAGCAATAAAGCCCCTTCCACATGTAAATTTTGGCCCTTAACTTTAACCTTACAACAATTGGCATGAAACCTTCATCCAGACTCACTGGAGCTGACTTGTAAAACATCAAAGAGATTCATAAGATCTTTTCAACTTCAAAAGACACATTTGAAATGCTTGGCATGGTTTTCCTTACAGCAGATGGCAATGTTGCAAAAATCTTGAAGTTCACATTTACAGTATTTTCTTTCATTTAAAAACACAAGCCTGTATTTTACATGTATTTATACAATTGATATAATTATGTATCAAATTCTATTTAACTAGGCTAGCAGCCTTTGCTCATCTTCCTCCAACCTTCACATCTCTTCCCCCCAGGGAACTCAAGCAAGTTTTTCAAGTGCCCCTTGAGAAACATCACTTGAGAGTGTCAGGTCTATCTGGGTGTACCTCACCCCATTCTCTATCTTGAGCCCATCTGCATTGGCATTGCTACTCCCACAGCCTTCGTCCATCTTCATCCAGTCTTCACATTCCCAACTAGAGGTGTACTAACACACAGACACTGCTATCCTCAGTAATGCACACGTACACATGTGTCAGTACTGGGATGCATTGCTGCAGGTGGTCATAGGTGTGTACCTGGCTATTGTCCATGGAGAGATGGGTAGTGTAGGGGATGTGTGTACAGTGGTATCCTGACACCTGCCATGTGTCAGGCAGGCAATCTATCGACAGACACCACCTTGGTGACCCTCAGGGTGAGAGTGACATGCATCGGCCAATCCTCTGGGTACCTCCTGCAAATGGCCACTGAGGTGATCCAGTTGACATGTATGCAACATATATTACAACACATGGTTAGTGTCTGTGATGGAGACCTGTACCCAAGCATGTTCTGTTGACTGTGGTAGTGTAGTGGAAGTACCTGTAGCATGTGGTGAGTACAGGGTGTTGTCTCCTATATGTGCCGGTTATAACACATGCGGACAAACATGTCAGTGTCAGTCAAGCATAGGTTGCCTGCAGGTATCCAAGCTGGATACCTGCCATCTGCACATCTGTACAGGGACTGACAGACATCAGCTTGGAAAGTAGCTATGCAGTAGGATGAATGTGTCAACAGAAAGATGTTTGACAGCAATATGTATGCCATTACTACATGTTGGAAGCCCTCACTGACATGTGCTGTACAGATGGTAGTCTACAGTTACATTCCGCATGTCAGATCATTATCCAGTAAGGGATATATACTGTGACACAGCGCACACACCAAGAACATGACAGTGAGGCCTCAGAGTCCAGCTATACCTGCAGGGGTGCTTGTTGTCAGTACTACATTTAGCATGCTACTCTTGACTGGGAAAGCACTGTCAGCAATAGTACCGCTATGATACACTATATGCCAGTGTGACAGCATGTAACCTGGGTTACTACCTTTGTATGTAACACATTCACATGGATAACAGTGATGTACATGTCTTATATACTTGTGTGTCCCAGACATGACACTCACACCCCTTGCTACTGTAATGACAGCACATAGACACATGTATTGTACATGGCATTACATACACTTATTACAGATGTCATTACCCTGCTATGTTATCAGACTGGGATGTGAGCACTGGCTACCAGGGCTGAGCCATGCTTAGCAGGTGTCAGCATTGCTGTAATTTAACAGATAAGCAGATTTGCGCACTGGTAAGCAAAGCCTTCATGGTGTAAGCTCCAGTACATTTAACAGTAGCTTAGCACCACTTAGTTTTGCGCAAACATGGACAAACATGCTTAAAACTGCTCAAAACTGCCTTAACCACTCTATATCCAGCAGTTCTTGTTCTTCCAGGAACAAAATAAATAGCCCTTGTAGGTATTGAACCCAAGACCCTGTACACTATAGTCACAACAGTTAACCACTACACCATGACAGCTGTGAAGGCAGTTGTTTTTCCAATATATCTGTCACTACACATATTGAATAGTATTGAACAATTGCTTTGACTTCCACAATTGTTTAGTACTTGTTTTTGATATTACTGTTGCATCACATATGTTGTTATATCTACATATACACATATCAGATACATACGGTGACATACATCTGAGAAGGTATACACAACCGTGATGTTTACACATGATAGAAATATGGATATATACATATACATATGTTGATATATGTTTACATGTACATACACATATGTATTCATACATATGTATGTCTACACATCTGTATAGTGCATCATATATATGGCCATTTGTACAGCTCTTTGTATATATATATATATATATATATATATATATATATATATATATATATATATATATATATTCTCCTATCCCTGTATTCCGCTAATCCCGAGTATAACACCTGGTTCACTAGACTTGCGCTGAAGCTGCTCGGAACTTTGTTGTCCGCTCACCTACCAGTGTATGTGCCTGATAGCGGTTTACAACTACGGAGGTGATACTCAGCTCTCCTTGTATTTAGTTATTGGTTCCCTCCTGTAACAAGTAAGGGAAACTTATCACCTGGTTCACTAGCCTTACACTGAAGCTGCACGGAACTTTGTTGTCCGCTCACCTACCGGTGTTTGTGCCTGAGAGCAGCTTACAACTACGGAGGTGATACTCAGCTCTCCTTGTATTTAGTTGCTGGCTCCCTCCTGTAACAAGTAAGGGAAACTTAATTCTAAGAATATAAGAGTAGGTATCGCCTACAGTGTGTTTACAGCTTTCTGGGCTACTGATACAGCGCCATGAGGAGCTTTTCCACCCATTCTGTGGATATCCACAAACTATATCACTAAAAGCCTTTTGTAACCTTTCTTGGCTATTTGTAATGCACCCCCCCCCCCACGTGGAAGCTATATCTGAGCGTTCAGATGATTTCAAACATCTAGTTCGTTGTAAACGAACTCTCGTTCCCTGCAATCAATTGCCGTTTCTATTGAACTTTTCTAAATTGAATTAAGCGTTCTAAGATACTGCAGCATAAAGCGCTGAAAGTAACAAATATATTTATGTAACTATAGTTCCTTAAGCCTTTGTAATCTTAACGGCTTGTTTAATTACGCCACACACGTGGCGCGTATTCGTAACTCACAGGAATCCCTTCATACCTGCTCATACCAAGCTATGTAAACCCAGCTTACATGTATTGTGAATACTTTTTTCACGATATAATATCTTAAAGGACCGCTGTACTGAAACCACCATTGTGATCTTGCTATATCTGTGCATAGCCCGTTTTCCTTCCTTTACCTGTGGTCCTACTCAATGTTCTACTTCTTAATAATAGCGACTCCCCACTAGCCTCCACATTAAGGTTTAAATAGGGCTTGCCCCCTAACCTTAGGCCTACTGATTACTAGTGCTTCATTATCAGATTCTTAGATAACAACTATGTACAATTTAAAGAAATAATTACCTAGGCTACCTTGGATGTTTGCTTACAGCTTTTAATTTACAATCAATGCTTGAACTGCTTTAAAGACTACCATTTTCACAATTTGTAATCCTCTTGTACCTAGCTTGTATGTTTATCCCAGTAGATAGTTATAGTTTTGTTTTAATTGCCTCTTAGGAATCTCATACTTTATTGTAATCTTGCCTAGAATGCCTAAAGGATTGCTTATAATTTTGCTAGTAAATATGTCTGAATGTGCATGCTTTTATCTCAACTATTGCTAGCTTTACTGCCTTGATACCTGTGCTAACTCTGCTCTCTCCTCTTCATTTATCTCCTTTTTCTCCCCATAGTACCCAGCTCTGCATTGTCCTGAACTTGTCCTAGCCAAAACCTACCAGGAGTTACAAGAACCCTTACAATCTCCAGTGGCCTCATCTATTTGACTCATTCCCACTGCACCCACATTCAAGGAAGGCAGAAAGTATGTTATGGACTTAATCACATTTGCATAATAGACCCCTGTGTACTATTTTTATCAGGGCCCTATAGTTTGCTACTAGCTTGAGTATACAGCAGCCTTAACCTTACCCTTCCAGCTGCCCTACAGCCAACACTCCTTCTTAAATACACTAACTTACTCTTACTTAGCATCTCACCTTCCATATTTTTTCTCTAAACAGCTCTCCCACTCACTTTCCTACTGTTACTAGCTCTGCCCACTAGGTGGCACCCTTATACAATTCCTTTCACTACCCCTCTACTCTGTCCTACCTCTGTATATGCAATATATTTCTTCCTACTTTCTATCCTCATTCCATCCTCTTACACTGCCTCTCTCTACCATCCCTCCCCTACAATCTGTTCCATACTGTACTTTTCTTGACCTGCTCACCTTCCTACTTCACCTTTGTGCTGAACACTATTCTTCCCTCCTCTACCTTTCATTCCTTTGGCTTCTGTATCATACTAAACTTCTCCTACTCACACATTCCTCACTTACCTAAAGTTACCTGTATTTCTGATTGTTTCTTCTCCTGTTTCTCCTGCAGTTGTTTCAACCCGCTCCGTTCGCCCTGTGGGCTCACTCCACTCCCCTCCCTACCCCCATATCCCACCCACCCCCTGGGGTCCTACTCTTATACCTATCTGACCACACACCCTCAACTTTCCACCAATAACTAACTCATCCCAATTATCCACTCTCCTCTATTTCTCCCACACATTTTCCTCACCTCTTCCTATCCCTTCCACCACTAAACCTTTTTCCATATAACTACTTGTCATCTACTGTTTAGTAATACTCTATTATTACTATGGCAATAACTAAACCTTCTAACATACTCCTCTTACAAAGTTTACTCATACTCACACTTCTCCCTACTCTAACTCTAGCATACCTGCTAACCTCCTATGAGCATCTAACACAGTCATACTTCCTATACCCCACCAAACAATTAACCACTTCTTCTCTACCCTCTCATGCTGAACATTTCAATATAACTTTCAGTCCCAGCTATCTACCACCCAAATACCATAGGACAAACCACATTAGATATTACCTCCCAAATACAAGAAGACATCCTTTCCTTCTCAGTAAATATACTCAGACTACATATCTAACACTACTCCTCCCCCTAAAGGATGGAGACATTCACCCAAATCCTGGACCAAACACCTCCAACACCACTCAACCCATTACCACTAACTCCTCTACCATCCAGATACTAAAAAAAATACCCAACTCACTACTAATAGCTCACCTCAACACACGTAGTATCAATAACAAAATTACTCAACTCCAAGCTCTCCTGGAACTCTACTCCTTCGATATTCTGTGTCTTACAGAAACTTGGTTAAAACCCACAACTACAGACAATGTAGTTACCCCACCTGGATACAATATCTTACATCACGACCGTGCAACCAAAAAAGGTGGTGGAGTAGCAGTTTTATTTAAATCTAATTTTCAAATTACAACCTTCCACCAAAATCCTCCCCATGTCTCTAACGCTGAAATACTTATTACCAAACTTCAGCTAAACTCTGTTAAATCTATCTATATTATCTGCATCTATGTTCCTCCAGGCAATAACATTACTACCATTGAAAACATTCTCTGTTGGTTATCTCAAAACCTCCCTCAAGAAACCATCATTCTTGGTGATTTCAACATTGATTGGAAATATTGCAACAATAACCACCCCACTACCCATATTAATCTCTATGGGTTTACACAAATAATCACCTCACCCACTAGAATTAGCAAAACCAATAAGAAAGAAAGTACCTTAGACTGGATACTAATCAATAATCAACCCCAGACTTACAATTCTGGAACCATCCCAGATAATATAAGTGACCACTTTCCAACCTATGCCATTAGGCTTAAAACCAACCCACATTCCAAACCCATATTCAGAACAATTAGAACCAAGAAAAACTTAAATCTTGATTTATTCTTAACTGAACTTAAGGCTTGTAATTGGTCCCCATTAAAACAACTTTCCCTTGATGAAGCTGTCGACTACTTCAATGCTAACTTTCTAGCCATCCTTAACCAACACGCTCCTACCCGCTCTATTAGGATAAGAACCAAACCTGCTCCATGGCTTTCTAAGGAAACTAAGCAAAAACTCAACCTCAGGAACAAATACTGGCACAGATCACGCTTAACTAAGAACCCCACTGACCTCCAAAACTTTAGACAATTAAGAAATGAAACAAAAAAAGCCATAATGACTGATAAACAAAACTACTACCTACATTCGCAGCAATCCCACCACAATAAACCACAAAAATTCTGGGCAAGCATTAAAGAACTATTACACCCCGGTCAATCTATTACACCAAATCCACACGGCTCTGACCACAACAATACCAAACAAACTGCCAATACCTTTAATACCTTTTTCACCGAAACTATTCAAACTCTAGCCAGTCAACTCTCACCACAAAATTCAAACACATCTAAGACTGAATCCAACCCACCTCCTCCATTTCACTTCCAACCTGTCCCTACAGCTTTTATTCTCACCCTTCTACAGAAACTCAAACCTTGCACTCCCTCTGCAGACCAACTACCTGCAGAATACTTACAGCTAGCAGCCAAATCTATTGCCTACTCCATCTCCATTCTCATCAATAGAAGCATTACTGAAGGATACGTCCCCATTCTTTGGAAAATCTCACATATTATTCCCCTTCACAAAGGGGGAGACTCCACTGACCTTTCCAACTATCGTCCCATAGCCCTACTCTCCCCTTTATCTAAGGTTATGGAAAAATGCATCCACAGGCAATTATTAGACCACCTTCTCCATAAAAACCTGCTCTCTAACTCCCAACATGGTTTCAGACCTTCCCACAGCACTACTACCGCCCTCCTCTCCTTCATGGACACCATCAACAAAAAACGCAACCTTAACATGCTCTCCTCTGCGCTTTTCATTGACCTGTCCAAAGCTTTTGACATGGTAAATCACAATATACTCATAAACATTCTGAAATCTATGTCACTTGATGCCCTAGCCATAAAATGGTTCCTATCCTACTTAAATAACAGACATCAAGCTGTGCTCTGGAATACCACTCTTTCGACCCAACTACCCGTTAATATTGGTGTCCCTCAAGGGTCCATATTAGGCCCACTCCTGTTTTCCTTATTCATCAATGACCTTCACGAAGCAGTTTCCCAAGCTGCATGCATACAACACGCCGATGATTCTACACTTATATGCTCAGCCAAATCTGAATCTGAACTTCAATTCCTTACACAGAACTTATTTAGCTCAGTAGAACTATGGTTTACAAAACGCTGTCTCTTACTAAATCCCAAAAAAACTAAACTTCTACGTTTTACACCTACCAATAAATCCCCACCAATTGACTTCACTATAACCTCCAATAATAGCACCATTATATCCCAGGATCTTACTACCAAACTGTTAGGTATCACCATAGACAACAACCTTAACTTTGACACTCATATTAATAATATCTTGAAAACAACTAACAGAAAAATAGGCTCTCTATATAGGATCAAACCCTTCCTCACCCCTGCAACTAGAATAACTATCGCTCTCACACATCTAATCTCTACCCTACTCTATGCCTCCCATTTTCACTAACCTGTCAAAAAATAACCTTAAGAAACTAGAATACACCTACAACAACATAGCCAGATTTGTCACTGGTAACCCTTTTAAAACACACCACTGTATAATCTAAAATACCTAGGGTGGCTTGAATTACAGCAACAGCTGAAATTTAATCAACTGACCATTGCCCATAAAATTCTTTATCAACCTGCTAAGACACCCATACTATCTAACCTTATTCATCCCTACAATAACCTGAGATCCCTAAGATCTTCTCAAAAACTCCTCATAAATATTGTCAAATCAAACAATAGAGCTGGAGACTCTCTCTTCACTAACACTGTTGGGAAAATCTGGAACTCACTCCCCACTGAACTTTCAACACTTCCCTCTATTTCCTTGTTCAAAAATAAACTTAAGCTCTTCCTTAAAACTCATTGGATGTGCCCCTGTACTAAACCTGACTAACCTACACACTCTCACTACTTGCTTCAACCCCACCTTATATGCTCTAGCTATTTGTTTCTACCTCACTATCTCAGCTCAGTAACATTCTCATCAGAACTCTACTATCATTCTACCTCCACTACCTAACCTTCCTATTAGTATACTTTCATAAAAGTTCCAATCTTCTTGATTAGAACTTACTTACTCATCTTCTGTTCCAATCTTACTTTCCTTTTCTCTCCTCCTTATATCAAGAATTAAATTATTTGCTTTACTATCTCCCTTTCTAAACAGTTAAAACACAGCTTCATGATAAATTGTATTATGTTTAGTCAATATCTTGTGTTATATACTCTATATACCTGTAACCACTTTTAGCTATACTTCCTTAGTTATTATTAATGTAGTTGATCTCATGTATTTACTTCTGTAGATATATTCTGTTATTGAAGTTTGGAGCTTATCTCCCCGGGCCTCTACTGAAAATGGACATATATCCAGCTAGACTAGCCCGGTCAACAAATGTAAAATAAAAATAAAATAAAAATAAAATAAATAAATAAAATATGTGCCACTCACACACTAACCCTACATACACTGAGTCATGACACAGTGTGGTCCGATGCCTGTCTGTGGTATGGGACACGTGAGTGTCTGTCCTTACAGACATGTGAACCAATAGGGTACCATACACTGGAGCAGCATGTAACATCAGATAGAACAGGACCAAGAACAATGGCATCTATCACAGTCTGTGCACAGCTCAAGGTACGAATGCACAATGCACATATTGTCGACAATCACCATAAGTACATAGATCCCAGTACTTACACACAACCACAGAATGCCCAAGTTATGTCCTCAGAAACAACCCCTACTATACATAAAATGTCTAGTAGTTTGATATCTGACTGGCTTGTTATCAGGTATGATGTCAATAAATAATGGTGTACAGAACATATGCGCCTCTTACTGCATGACATATGTACAAAGGTTGACAGACTTGTGGCTGGAGCTACAAACACTGGCCCAATATTGGCATGTTGCTGTGATAACCTCATACATTTACTGTTGTACCAGGGTTTGTTGTAACATATGTCCTATGAGGGATATGAAGTCAGTAACTCTCATGGCTGTCACCATGTACTGACTGCAATCCTCACACTAAGCTTCTGCAGTTCTCAGATAGGTGTTCTGTGAGTAACACAAGAAACAAAAGGCTCCACACACTGCCCAATCTGCAGATAACCATACAGATGGGAGTTTTTTCAAACACATAACACTGTCATGACAGGTATTAAATCATGTAGACCAGCCATCCCCACACATACACCCTGTTAAACTGACATTGCTCCAAATGCAGAAGAGCAACACTTACATTCTGTAGTCATGTCTGGCACATCCCCCTCCTGTCTGTTGGCCTGTTTCCACAGTGTATGTTGTTAGAGGTAAACAATACTGTCTGTGAGGCTGTTTGCCAAACACCAAATGTAGGTCCTGCTCACAGTGAATGAAAAGGCCCAACACCAATATGATGTTCCTAGATATTGGAGCGTGTTTCCATGCAAGTGGCTATGAGAATGTTACCACAGCTGTTCCACATGCAATCAGCTAGAGAGGGACTGCAATTTGTGTAGAGGCCATCAGCTGATCATGAGCATCACTTACAAAACACAAGCTTCTGCCTAAGCAAAGCAGGTGTACTTCTCCACATCCATCAGAGAGGGAGAGAGACAGACAGAGACAAAGTAAGTCAGAGAGGGGGTGGGAGAGTAAAATCAAAGCATGTTTGTGTCACACACCTAACAGTACGGGGTTTCAACCCCCTGACTGACTATGTATCGCTATCACATGTCTATGCAGTTATGGCATGCGCCACATAGCTTACATGTTGGGGAGTTGTCCAAAGGTAAATCTGATGGTGAGTGACATTTGCAACAGTTATATAGTAGCGATAAGATAGGTGTAGTACACATGCCTGTCCACATGAACAAGTGTCAACGTCAACATAGCCACACTCTCTCAGGGACTCACACATGTTGACACACTTGGCCAGGTCAGGAATAGACTTCCTAACTAGCTAGTTTGTCACAATACAGTAATGCACAGGTATCACATGCACCACAGGGGTTATTGGAATGTTATATAGGCAAAGGGTATGTGAAGGTGTCTGACATCAGACAGCATGCTTCAGTAGGCCAATGGGAGTTGTAGTGAGTGTGAATGTGGTCAAAAGCATCATACTCCAGACACACGGACACAGGGTGCCAGTACTGACATGCATGGGTGCATTGCTTCATGGGTGTGTAGTGGTTGACTGTGCCAGAAGGTTGTACAAAGTTAGGTGAAGGGTATACCTTGACATCAGGCCACATAACAATGGTCTGCAGTGTGGCTCAGGGGTGTAGTGTCTGGATTGGCCCACACAGGTGGGTATTATATTCACCAGCCAGTCACCTGGATTACTATTGTGTGTGGCCAGTGCTGTGCAATGCTTGCCATGTATGTGTTCTATAGACCATTACATGCATGATGTCTGGGATGTGCACACATTCCACATGCATGTTCAGTGAAATGTGGAACTGTACCTGGGGTGTCTGGCCCATGTTGTGTCCACAGCTTGTTATCATCAGATGTGCCAGTCCTGGCCTCATGTGGCGGGAACTGGTAATGGACACCAGGTTGACCCTGCACCTACATGATAGCATGATATCATGATACAGGTATTCCCTGATGTCAATGGCATCTGTCCATACAGGACATGTGTTTAAGGCATGGTATGTCCTTTGTGGGTCACATTTGATGGCACCACAGTTGTTGCAAGTGTCCAGTGGGGAACACAGTGACGGTGCATTGTCTGCAAATATGTGCCTGTTGCAGTGATGGGACAGGGTGCCATGCCCTCTGTAGTCCACTGCAATCACACCATGGTTACTATCTGTGGGAATTATGCAGGGTACTACCAACAAAGTGGTTGTTACCTAGGCAAATGTGTTTGTGTATGAGACATGGGTTGAGAGTGTTCTCTGGGTAATACAAGGGTTGATTACTTTGTTCACCAGGCCTTGATGTCACATGTAGGGGCATGGATGGGCACCCCAGCCCCTCAGCTATTTGACATCTGTTATCCTTATAAGGTGAACATTGTGACATATAATAGGCCCACCATATAAGAAATTTGCAAAACCCACTCCACAATGAGTCCAGTTGTTACACCCTCACAACCACCTCCACAAATGGTACAAATGACAAACACAGACAAACACACAGTTGCTATGTCTGGGTTTAGAACTCCTACCTAACTAGTTTATCACACTACAGCATTACACAGTTAGCAGATGTGCCACAGAGATTACTGGGCTACTTCTTCCCCAAAGGTGTATTTCACTGGGAATGACATCAGCAGGATTGCCAAAGAAGGGCAATGGAGGTTGTAGTGACTGTGAATGGCCTCAAAAGCATTGCTCCCTACACAGACAAACAAACACACAAACACAAACATCTATACTTGCCATGTCTGGGAATAGAACCTGTACCAAGCTACTATTTCACACTACAGCATTACACTGTTAAAGGACACACCACCACGTTTACTGGTCTACTTCTTTCCCAAAAGTGTATTTCACTGGGAATGACATCAGCAGGCTTGCCAAAGAAGGCCAATGGAGGTTGTATTGACTGTGAATAGCCTCAAAAGCTTTGCTCAATACACAGACAAACACACACACAAACACAAACATCCATACTTGCCATGTCTGGGAATAGAACCTGTACCAAACTACTATATCACATTACAGCATTACACTGTTATAGGACGCACCACAGAGGCCACTGGACTAGTCCTTCCCCAAAGGTGTATTTCACTGGGAATGACATCAGCAGGCTTGCCAAAGAAGGGCAATTGAGGTTGTATTGACTGTGAATGGCCTCAAAAGCATTGCTCCCTACACAGACAAACAAACACAAACATCCACACTTTCCATGTCTGGGAATATAACTCCTACCTAACTAGTTTATCACACTACAGCATTACACAGTTACAGGACATGCCACAGAGATTACTGGGCTACTCCTTCCCCAAAGGTGTATTTCAAAGTGAATGACATCAGCAGTATAGCCAAAGTAGGGTATTTGAATTGTAGTGAATGTGACTAGCCTAAAAAAACATTGCTCGATACACAGACAGACACACACATACAGTTGCCATGTCGGGGATTAGAACTCCTACCTAACTAGTTTATCACACTACAGCATCACGCACTTATAGGATGCACCACAGAGATTATTAGGCTACTGCTTCCCCAAAGGTGTATTTCAAAGTGAATGACATCAGCAGGCTTGCCAAAATAGGCATTTGAATTGTAATGAGTGTGATTAGCCTAAAAAGCGTTGTTTCCTACACAGATAGGCACACACACACAGTTGCAAGATTAGAACTCCTACATAACAAGTTTATCACACTACAGCATTACGCATTTATAGGACATGCCACAAAGATTACTGGGCTACTCTTTCTGCAAAGGTGTATTTCAAAGTTAATGACAGCAGCTGGCTTGCCAAAGTAGGGCATTTAATTGTAGAGGGTGTGACTAGCCTAATAAGGCATTGCTCCCTACACAGACAAACACACACACACACAATTGCCATGTCTGGGATTAGAACTCCTACCTAACTAGTTTATCACATTATAGCATTACACAGTTATACAACACACCACAGAGATTACTGAGCTACCACTTCCCCAAAGGTATATTTCAAAGTTAATGACATCAGCAGGCTTGCCAATGTAGGGCATTTGAATTATGGTGAGAGTGACTAGCCTAAAATCATTGATTCCTGCGTAGACACACACGCAATTGCTACATCTGGGATTAGAACTCCTACCTAACTAGATCACACTAGAGCATTACGCAGTTGTAGGACACACCACAGAGATTACTAGGCTATCATTTCCCCAAATGTGTATTTCTCAGTGACTGACAGCAGGCTTGCCATAGTAGAGCTATGCGGAGGGCAGTGTGTATGCATGGGCCATAACCCATTCATCTAAAGGTAGACACACCCTACTCAGGCACACACATGTTTATATTCTGCAGGTATGTGTATACAACTGCTAGATGACTAAAGCCTTGTACAGTCATGTTGCACAGTTAACACTAGCACCACAGAGTCTATAATGCTGAGGGATACCAGTGGCTAATTTCTATGGTGAGTGACATTTACACATCATGTGGCTGTGTGCTGGGTAGGGCAGGCCTCATGGAAGGCTCTTTGCCACTGTCACTCTCTTCCACACATCTATGTATGTGTACTTTTGGCATATTATAGTGTGTTGTCCTTTGATACATGTGTGTATTCCTATCCAATGTGTGTGCAAAGCATGACCGGTGCATACTGAGGAGTGTATGCACTACCATCTGCAACTGTCAGATATGTATGGTCCACTGTTGTTGCCAGACATGGGCTTCATTTCTTTAAGTGTGTGAGCATGCCCAGTAAGACCTTTCAGTATTTTGTTGTCTGACATTGCCTTCATTTCTCTAAGTGTGGGAGCATGTCCAGTATGCCCATCTGTATTGAAAGTGTGGATCCATTCCATGTAGATTGTACTCCAGTCCAGACTTTTGTGTTCTACACCTACAGCTAGTAAACAGTTTCTTCAGGATATCTGTGGATCAGTTGGCAATATGGGGTCAAACTGGCCAAGGGATAGTGGGTACTGTAGGTAATTGTGTCTGTGCTGCTTCTGCTACATAGTCCTGGTGTTAGCAGAGATATTCAGACATGTGTAGTGTTATACACTGTCATGTTTTATGTCCTCAAGTACTGTCAGGTAGACATTTTTGCTTGCAGTGATGTCCTGAGGAACACAGGGTGAAAGCAGCTGTGTCCATATTGTGGTCAAACACCTACATATTCCTGCAAACGAATGCCATTCTGGAGGGGGAGCTGCAGACATGCTGCTGGGTCTGTGTAGCAGGTCCAGCACCTTGGTACAGTGGTGGAAGAGGATACCATACTTGTACATCCATCAAAGTGACAGTATGGCCTTATCTTGCTGTAGCAATACCTCACAGCTGCGCAGATTCACACAGGTTACCAAGAGGCAGGGGTCATAAGTCTGGACATTACCCCTATTGTGGTGTACGGTGACATAACATACATTAGCAGTACGGGTGAGATGCAGGCCTTTGGCAGAGGATGTAGGTAATTTGTTAGTGAGGCAGGCCAGCTGTAGCAGGCCATTGCATTCTGTCAGTCCTACAGTACCAGACTGCCATACAATATATTGCCCTGGGGTGAAAGGGTAGGTGTGTTAGGTGTTCATGCCAATACTTTCTGTACGTATTGATCAGGTGGTGTGGATGCTGGCAGGGTGCTGATTACAGCTAGGGACACACCTGAATGGGACACTTGCACTGTATGCTGCATTCTTTCACTTTTGCCATACACAGGTGGGGGCATATTGTGCCCATTCCCAACAGCAGGGATAAGACCAGAGAGGTACCTGTGGGTGGTGATTGGGTGAGCTGGGTGCATGTGTGCTATGGACACTACTTGCATCTGACTCACAGATATGCATGGGGTATTCCACTTATGCTGGCTTGTGCGGGAACATCAGCTGTTTCTCAATACATCATTCCTATGGCCTTTGTGATCTGCGAGTGTTTGGCCAGACGACATTGGTATTCCCTACTACAAGCCCAGATAATATGATGCGAACCTGTATGTACAATTTCAAGGGTGTGTCCATTTCATGGTTACACATTATACACTGTCTGTCTGGGGTACTTTCCCCTGTGTACCGCTTGTATATCTGGCCCAAAAGTCATGCCATGTCCATCTTTCATATGGTGACATATATTACCTCCATACATTTACAATGGCTTACTGCTAGACTGTGTTATACTGGGGAGCATTGTATTTGTCACTGCAGTTGTGAGAACTTGGCCCTGTTATTGGCAGTACTGGGCAATGGCCACCAGGTCAAACCTCACCATGCATACATACAGGCCACTCTCACACAATATGAAACACACACCAACCTAACACACGCATACCTGCATATTGTACAAATGCTTCAATCTATCCTGTTACCTTGGCCACCTCAGATCATCTGTGCTCCACTGGTATTATACCTACACATACATGTTACTACATTTCTACATCGGATTGGGGGGGCACACCTGACTATTACTACATTTCTACATAGGATTGGGGGGCACACCTGACTGTTCCAACGTGTCTACATCAGATTGGGGGGCACACCAGACTGTTACTACATTTCTACATAGGATTGGGGGGGCATACCTGACTGTTTCTACATTTCTACATAGGATTGTGGGGGCACACCTGACTGTTTCTAATTTCTACATAGGATTGGGGGGGACACCTGACCATTACAATATGTCTTCATCAGATTGGGGGGCACACCTGACTATTTCTATATTTCTACATAGGATTGGGGGGGCACACCTGACACTTGTACACATTTGCTATGACTGTACTGGTATGTCAGGTACTCCATTTTATTCTGTAGTCTAACCTATCATGCTGACTAGAGGCATATCAGTGTACTACAGGTCTGAGGTTTGATTGACCTACATATTAGTTTCTGACTTCTTACCCTTTTGCCTGACCAGATGTAGTCTGTCTGTGTAGGCCTGGAGGGAGGTTACCCATAGCCATCATTCAGAGGCCTTAGCACACCCTTCTTTTGTGATTGTCTATACCTGTGCTGCTGGCTGAGACTGTTGTTGGGTATGTGAACCTCCCGGACTGGCATGTGTGTGTCATATGGACTCACATGTGGCCCAGCACATTTCCTGCAGTGGGTTTTGTCATCATGTGTAGTACTGGCTACTATGGTGACACCAGTATTTGTTAAAGATCTCATGCTGCTACTATAGGTGTATACTATCTGTTGCCATCCCATTTAGCCACCTGATTCCCTTGCACGCTCACATACATATCATAGATACAACTAACAACACATACTACTCCATTCGTCAATTGGTATGAAGAGTGACTTATCTTGTGGGTGTGCCAGTAGTGTGGATGGTGCTGGAGGGCTGCCTATATTGGATGCACATAGTACAGTCCCTATACATGGTTGAGCACAGGTAGTTTCATGTTTGGCATCCATTTTACTGTATGTGTGAGTCAGAGAGAGGTGTCATTCCCTGAGTCCCTACTGTGTCAGTGTATGTGCTATGCATTGTCTCTTTGCCAAGGCCATGGCATACTAGGCACACCTCCTTCTGCCTACAGAGGCAGGCTCAGGTTGTTCCTCCTCCAAGTCACTCTGCGCCTGTGCAGACCTTGGCAATGGTGGGGGGCTATGTGTCTCTGCCCCATGCTTTTCCTGCTGTAACTGTTTTCACAGGATCATATTGTGTAGCATGGCACATACGATGACAATTTGAGTACATGTAGCTGGTGAGTACTGCAAGGCTCCACTGGATGTGTCCAGGCACTGGAACCATGACTTGAGCATCCCGAACACACGCTCTATTATAATTGTGGTCTGTGCATGTGCCTCATTATGGAGTTCTTGTTCTGGTGTGTGTGCATTTCTGATGGGTGTCATCAGCCATGGCTCCAGTGCATAACCAGTATCCCCCACTAGGTGACCGTAAGAGATGTCCCCACTGGAAAATCTCTGGTACAGCTGCATCAGATGCCAGATGTGGGAAGCATGATAGCTTCCAGGGCAGCCAGCACACACATTCATTTTAATGCCCTGGACATCACACACGACCTGGCAGTTGATGGAGGGGACGCCTTTGAGGTTGATGTAGACCATACCCTGCTCACCAGGTGGTGCTTTGATGCATATGTGTGTGCAGTCTATAGCACCCACTACCTCAGGGTATTCTGCTATTTGGTGGAAGAGATGCATATTGCTGGCCAACGCCTCACACATGATGAGAAAATATACATGCTCACTGGCATGTGCTGACATGGCATCCAGGAACTGGTGAAGTACCCTGGATGCTGATGCGTGTGAGATCCCCATCATATCCCCAGTTAGCCTTTGGAAGGTAGCTGTGGCTAGTATTCTTAGTCTTACACATACCTTGGTATCCACTGGGATGGGTTCCCCTCTGTTAGTTCTATGTGTCAGGCATGGCCGGCACAACTCAACAATTTGCTGTAGGAGGTCCTTGTCCACCCTATAGTGCTCCACTGTCTCCAGCTCATGTAGCCCCAGGTAGGTTACCCTGGGTCTGTACACTCTTCTCCGTCTCCTCACTGTGGGTTGATCGACAGCATTCTCATACTCACCACCCTCAGCCTCGTCCACATGTTGATGTATGATAGCTGCTGCAGCCCATATCATTTTGTTGTTTTAGTTTGTTAAAATTTCCCCACTTGTATACACCGGAGGTGTAGAGTATGTGCGAAAAACCAGAGGGAATGGTGTTTGCATAGTTTATAGTAGTGATCTCGGCTGGGCTGATGCCTGTGTAATTGTCTGATTCTGGTAAATTTCACCTGCCAGCTATGCTAGGTCTTCTAGATTACCTTCCTGCTGCTGTTTTCCCTTCCCCATGCCTTCCTGTTTAAGCCCGGGGGCTCGACACACAAACACAGTGCTCAAATGTGCCGCAGAGCTGCTATTTCCTGGTTTACTTTTTTTTTTCCTTTAAAACCCAGTGCACAATGTGCACACCTGGTTAGGCAATGTAAAGAGTGTTAGGCAGCCTCAGACAAACCACTTGCTTAGCTATGCTAAGCTAAGGGCAAACCTGAGCCACAGGGCTCCAATCCACTTACATTATGCCTGACACCCCCCATGATGTCAGTGAACTCCTAGGCTTTCACCAAGCTATTCCTGCACTTACACTGTTGAGTGCTGACTAGCATTGAGGGGAAATCTGTGACTCAGTATCATTCTCTTCATTTGCATAGGATTGCCTGCTAATGCATGGCTACAGGTCCTACACTGAGCCTCCCCCCTTAGCATTCACTCTTCACTGGCCATGTTGTCTTCTGCCTGCCATTGAGTATAATGGCAAAATAATGATTTTGGTTTGAATGCTTATTTCAGGTAATTTTTTTAAATTTTTCGCCCGATGCCATTTGCACTCCACTGCCCTAGGCTTAAACAGCCGAAATTGACTAAAAAAATAAAAGTTATTTTTTTCTTTTTTTAAACTGTTTTCCATCCCAGTGGCTACATATTTGCCAAATGGCTTGCTTTACATGTTATATACACCATTTATTTGGAGCTATTATGGCTCCGTTTTGTAGTTTTCAGAAATGTACTTAGTTACTAACAGAGTACATATCTGCAGATTACACTAGTCCTGCATGGCTAGCTGCCAGCTTCCTGGATTACAAATTCACATCATTTGCATGGTTTACACCTGCAAATGGGGTTATTTCCATGCAGGAGCTGTGTCTGTGTGGGGATAGTGCAAGAGTGCTTGTGCATGTCCCTGCAGCTTATTCCTGGATCGCACAGCAGACATATTGCCTCCTGGAGCTCCTGCACTGTTCCTGCACACCATGCATAGCTTGATGAATCTGGGGGCTGCTCATAAAAAAAGGAAAATATTTTCACGATATACTGCTAGTTTTAATAGAAGAACCAGTGCTGTTAAAATAATTATTTCTAATAACTGGATTGTACTAGATGTGTTGCCAAAAATCAGGGATGTTATTGTTATTAAACATGGATTTGCTTATAAGAACTGCTCAAATCTTAAGCAATGTTTATGTCTCAAGGACCTGAGTATGAGTAAAAATAGAAACCTCTCAAGCAGAAATGGCACATTTTCCTGCTATAATTGCCCTTACTGCAAATATGTATTGATTAACATTGATTTTATTCACCCTGCAACAAAACAATCCCCCAGATTTACTATTCTTCTGTGCAGGACTAGTTTAGTCCTGCATGGAAGTTGTTGTTTAGGAGCAGGACAACAGAGCACTGTGCATATTAATGAAGGTGCACTGCCTGTGCTCTTAATCTTACATGGAGCGTGTAAGAGTGCAGGGGGCGTGTCTGAGAGCAGGGCTCTCAGAATATGCATGCCCCTGCAATGAAGAACAGCAGAAAGCCCTAAAAGAATGAGCAAGACTGCTCATAGGTGTATGTATACACCCAGCAACACCCCCCATGTGTACAAGAGGAATAGTTAACACAAAAAATATAAAGATACTTTTTTATTATGAAACAGATAAAATTTACCCATAGGTGCGTGGGTTTGCCCATCACGTAGCTATGGTTAATGTAGCTTAAATGGCAGAAGAGGATAAAAAGTAAGACATAGGCAATTGAAGCAGTATAGTAATAGTGTAGTGGGCAAAGCATTTGCCTTCCTAGCAGTCATTCCCTGTTCAAGTTCCACTGCAGCACATTCCATTTTCCATGGCAAATCACGTTATGACCAATATTTTTAGTGCATAACCTACTAAATAACATATATTTGTAAACTGGAGTACTGCATTAAATGCAGATGCGAGGTGTCAGTGTCATAATGTTGCAAACTCCACAGATAATCACATGTGCCCCATACAGTATATGTGCACAGGAATCAGGGATACAAATGGAAGTTAAAATGTGTAATGAATGATTTCTCCATACAGCTTCCAAATCCCCCACATTCCCAAGAACCATTAGACATTACTGTCTAAATTACTGCAGTGGTAAGCAGGAGTAAGCACTAATAAGCAAGTGTAAGCACTATTAAGCAGTAGTAAGAGGGAGTAAGCATATGTAAGCACTAGTAAGTGGGTTTAAGCCCATTTGCATGGGAGTAAGCAATGCGCACACAGGTTAAGCAATATGGAAGCTAACTCTCTTGTAAGCATATTTAACCAAAGGTTAGCAGTGCTTACCCTTGTGTAAACCCACGCAAACCCGCTTACAAGTGCTTAAAAGTGCCTTAATTACTCTGTATCCAACAGCCGCTGTTCAGCCCAGCAACAAAATAAACAGCCTTCCAGGTCCTGAACCCAGGACCTTGTACACTATAGTCACAGTAGTTAACCACCAAGCCATCACAGCAGTACATAAGACTGAGGTATCACCAAACAAATCCTCACTATAGTAATATCAAACTGAATATGTGAAAGGAATCAGTATACAGTCATATGTTCTATAACCTACTAAATAACATAAATATGTGAACTGGAGTACTGAAGTAAGCACAGGTGTAAGGTATAATTGTAAAAGAGTGTTGAAGTCCCCTATTATACACAAAGACCCCATACAGTGTATGTACATATGAGTCATGGATACCAGACATATATATAACATGTAATGAATAATAAATCAATGCCAAAAAGCAAATATAATGCAAAGTAAATATTAAGCAATGCTAAGCATTGCAAAGGCCAGATTAGTAGGTGTAAGCAATGTGTAGGCCAGCTAACTCAATTTGCCCAGTGGTATACCCCTTTTAACAATGCCAACCTTAGGCAAGCAGGTTTGCCCATAGCTTAGCCTTTTCAAAACCATCCAATCACGGCAAAGTGCGGGAGATCAGCCCTACTTAAACCCAACAGATGAGAATACATCTCATAACTGGTTGTAGCTTCCCCTTGCAGGCATCATGACAGGAATGGGAGAGGGAGTGCTCTTTCAGGTGCAGTGCTGGGGCATCCAGGAGTCCAGAGTCATGGCAGGACTCCTTGTCAAAGACCATGAGCAGAGACTGCTGCAGGGCCAATACCAGGGTTCCAATATAAAGTGGAAGCCTGGGACTGTCTCGCCCGTGGCCTCACAAGTGCCATTGGCATACCCTGAACTGGTGAGCAGGTCAGGCATCACTATGCCGACCTGAAGTGGAAAAAGGGAGATCTCTTGGTTCAGTGGATCCAAGAGGCTAGGACAGCAGGAGAGGTCCCAGCTGTTTGTAAGTATCAATCCACTACCTGTTTAATAATTGCCAGCTCATGTATATTATGGATAGGTATGGCTAAATATTCCTCTTATGTCCTTCACAGTGGCAAGCAAGTGGGCCGCAAACCAGGAGGCCCATGGATGTCACCTGGAGAAGGTGCAACGCGAGGGAGGTTAGTAATACTCTTGCATGTACTGTCATAGGAAATAAATCTAAAAGTATTAGTAAGTTATTTGCCAGTATAAAACCTGTATTGTTTAAGGCAAGTACTGTATACACCAGAGAATATGGCAGGAAGAGTCTCATATAGTTTGTATGTAAATAAAAGCATAATAGCCTTTCAATAAAGGTATAACTGCTGGACTGCATGTGTTTACTCTAGTATCATATGGTAATGCAGATTTGCAATCACTTAATATTACTGTTGTATTAAGCACTGTTACCCACACTGTGCAACATAAATAAAATGTGTAGGAATGTCTATATATGACTGGTGTAACCCCCAGAGGTCATTTAGTACAAATGAGACAGACATAGACAGAAAACAGTGAAATGACAGACAACAAAATCAGAATAGCACATGCAACTGAGATGTGAACTGTTGTATTTTTAGCACACACAGCCATGGTTCAAATCCTGGAAGTGGTAGTAGTCAGCATACAGAATCATACCCCACAACTGTACAGATATGTCCAGAATGTCCAGTAAATTGGCCCATATCTGCTGCCTGTCACTCTGTCCCCATGGGAAATCAGTGGGATGATCCCAGATGTATAGGCAGCAAATAAGAAATACAACTGATAGTCACACATCTATAAGAACAAACTTGTCACACTTGCAACTCCCCAAAACGTTATGAGAGTAATAAGCCACATATGTCCCATCTACACCCCCATGTTGTCAAGCTGTGACCAGAGTGTGTACAGTAACAGAGTGAGGTGTATGTGCATAACACTAATGTGAAATCTGCTATTTTGAGTGGCAACATTCAGGTAGTGCTAACAAACATTGCTCCCACAGGTACGTCAGATACGAACACTGTGCCAAGAAATAAAAGCTTGATACCCTGTGCTGGTACTGTTTACTCTAGTATTGTATGGCATTATGAGTGTTGCAGTTGCTCTGAATAATACAGTATCACTGATCACTGTCACCCACACTGTGCTACATAATATAACTGTCTAGGAAATCCTGTATAAGAGTGTTGTAAGTCACTAAAGGTTGAAGAGGGCAGTAGTCTACATATGTCCTGGTTCACCTTCATGTGATCAAGACATGGCCAGAGCTGTGAAAAAAGAGATGGACAGGTATGTGCATAACATCAACCTGGAATCTGGGAGTATGTGTAGAAACTGTTAGTGTTAACAAACAATTCCTCCACTGGTATACCAGGTAAGAGGTGTATACTGCAGGTAAAACCAGTCCATGTATATAGTTGTCAACAGCCATATCACTGTCCAAACTAAGGCAATAGAGTATTGTAGTAATACTTGTAAGGTACAGATAACAGCACTGACTAGGAAAGTAATGCGAACTACAGGAATATACTAGTTATTCATTGACAGCTTTCTCACCCCACTAACATATCTCCAACAATGCACTAAATACCCACCTCAACTGGTACGTGATGACTCCACTGTAATGTTGGGACATATGTCCTATTGCTTGATAATCATATAAATCTGTTTCTATGCATGTGCTATGTTGAAATACCCCAACATCCGTGGCATGGTGCCATCAATGTACCTGCATGATGTTGTTATTATCGCTGTGGTCCCATATATGCATGTGTTCCATTTGCTATGCAACTGTTCCTTATCTGGTGTCTGGGTTAATTGAAATATCTATGCATGCTGTTATACCTAATCCTGGAATGTATTGACTATTACGAACCCACATATGTTGATAAACCATAAACACCATAGCATGTATAGGAATGCGGGTCCCAGCAGATCCACCTGTCCCACCTCAGCTGGCTGTGGCACCAGGCACCAGCACATCTGGGGTGCAACTTGGGACCTTCTCATCCATTGGTCCTGCACCATCTTTGGCTGGAACCACTTCAAGGGATGGGGCTCATCCCCACAGGAGCGGTCACAAACAGGAACCTGTCACTCATCACTAGGTCCAGGTCGTGGTGCGTAACGAGCTCCGCAGGGAGGTTGGAGATCTGCTATGCCAGCTCGAGGGCCACGTGTCACGACAAGAGGGTCGGCCTGGCTCTCCAACTCAGCCCCCAGCTCAGCCACCTTCCCGTCTGTGAAGGTGCAGTGGTGACTGCCCATGGGTGGGGACCTCAGTCCCACTGTTTCCACTAGGGGGCTCATGGGCTTCCGATTTCCCAACACCCCTCCCCATCAAGGTGTTTACCCCCCACATGTGTCATATACTGCCCCTGTATGCATCTTCTTTGTCTTGTCTGTTAACCTACCCAACCTACCTCCACAAATATACCTATTATCCCTCCTCAACATCCCACTCTCACCTGAAAAAAAAGGGCAATCTGTTCCCAAAGAAAAACATCGCCCCATACATAGCTGTCCATTTCTCACATGTGTCCACTGGACACATGTAATCTGGTCTAACTGGCATCACAACATATTATTGTTGCCCTCACCCTCTCTCAGGGGTTTGAGTGTCCAAATCTACATCCAAATCAGTGTATATGCACAGCTGTTGCTGTAGATGAAATGGGCAGCTATGGACCTTCCCTACACCCTCCTGCACATCCCTAGCTATATTCCCTACTGCCCTTCCCCCCGTGTCCCTTTTTTACCATTTTCCTATCAACCCTTTTTTCTTTTCTTTTAAAAAAATTAGCATGGGGGTAAGCAGGAGTAAGCACTTTTAAGCAGCAGTAAGAGGGTTTAAGCCTGTTTGTGTGGGGGTAAGCATTGCCTACACAGGTTAAGCAATTTAGAAGCTGAATATAAGAAACTGTAACCAGAAGTTAGCAGTGCTTACCTCCATGCAAACCCGCTTACAACTCCTTAAAAGTGCCCTAATCATTCTGTATCCAATGGACCTTGTTCTGCCCAGCAACAAAATAAACAGCCTTTGCAAAGCACGAACCCAGGACCCTGCACACCATAGCCAAAGGAATTTACCACTAAGCCATATCAGATATACATAACCCTGATGTTTTCACAAACATATCATCTATCACAGTCATTCAACAGTACAGGAAATGTATTTAAACATGTAGATGTATGTGTGTGTGTGTACATATTCATATCTAAATAGATATAACATATGTATATATATATATATATATATATATATATATATATATATATATATATATATATATATATATATACAGTAATAAATATATGTAAGCATAAATATATATCTATATAGGTATATATCGACAGATATAAAAGAGAACATAACCAAAACATATATGTCCACATGCACCATTAATGGGGGTGAGGGGGCCCAAACAATATATGTTTTGTACGTATAGATATTCCTCCCCCCACAGCCAAACATGTCTGCCCTGCAATACAATACCAACTGTTGCAAATCCCATAACCAGGACCTGACACAACATGGGCACAAGTTGTTAACAGTACTCCATCCCACCTGTATGATGTCAGGCTGATATCATTAACATATCATGTGGTACAGTCTGGCTACCATAAGGAATGTACAATGTGGAAGCAATCAACATTCTTATGATACATATACACAGACACATATATGCTGATACATATATATGTATATATACATATATATGTATATATACATACACATATATATATATATATATATATATATATATATATATATATATATATATATATGTAACTACAAATACACACACAGAGATATGTATAGGATGATACATATGTAGAAGGTGCACACAATACAGAACAGCCACTATGCCTAGAGTTGCCATTTGACCAAATGGACACTGTATGAGCCACCCATGCGAATGACAATTGTTGCCTGCAATATATACCCACAGAGAGGTCAAAGGATATAACACCACACACAGGTTTGCATACATGGGAAACCTTTATTTGTGTACTATTACAGTTTTATATGCCATGTCATATAGCTGTTTAGACTCTGACATGCATATAAACAGAGTAATGCAACTGTGAAACAGTTATATTAATACAGCAGTCTGGAAAGGTTGACATATGTTGCTGTCCAGGCCGAGGCCTTCAAGTAGTACAATAGTAATGACAGACTTGGACACAGGATAACACACAATCAACAGTAAGTAATGCAGATGTATAGTCCAGCAGCCTCTAACTACACTCTGTACACAATCTCTAGGGGGTAAAGACCTCACTTGACACAATGGGATGTATATGTTACATAACAAGGCATAACTGACCCCATCACAAACACAGTGACAAACAGAACAGTCTGTATGGCAGGAAGCAGTAGGCCTACATTTACCCAAGGTGAATTGTATATTAATGTACATCCAGATACCTAAAGCAGCTTACCCCTGATACCCCCACATGTTGTAACAGTCTAGATTAGTTATGGTGCATCTCCCCCATAGATGAATAATACAGGGCTATATACCACTGTTACATACACTGGCCTCTGGAGTGCATAAGGGCACACATGTATTGTGTAGATGAAGCCCACACATATATGGACTCAACCCCACAATATGTGTGAGGGCCACAACAGCAGTGGACTGATGGCAGGAATGGCAGCATGACATACTCGCAGCACACTACATAACAACCCCTGACAGCATGTCATATGGACAAACTCTGGTATGTAGGTGGAGGACAGAGGCTGGAATACAGGCCCATATGTGAAATACTGTTGTCATACACTAAGCAAGTCGGTGGTGTTACAGGATAGTCTGCAACATACCCTTAATCAGGAATATGAAATTAGAAACAGACATGGGTGTAGCCATGTACTGATAACACTCAACACACACACTGACAGTGATATATCTAAAATATGACCTGTGTGGTGGACAGACAAAACATAATAGGCACACCTCTGGCCATCAAGTGGATAGGCCCACAGTTGGGAGCTATGCAGACATACTGCATTCCAAGTTAAACAAGTATGTACACAAACCCTGTAACACTGTTGATATAGAATGCATACAACAACACTTCTCCCTCTCTGTCTGTAGTTCTGGAACCCCCTACAAATATGTAGCTGGCCTGAGTGTGCAGATTCTCTTGTAAGAGGTATTGCTCCCTGCTGTCTGTAACACTGCTGCCCACACAAAGGAAGGATGTCCACCATACAGGAAAGGTAAAGGGACCATGCCCACATGATGTAGGGATTTATAGTAGTTGGTTGCCATGACAGTGGTGATTGGAAGTACTATACAGCATGTTGCATGCAGGTAGCAAGTGGAGGACGCTTACTGGTGCAGGAGACATCACCTGATCATGTGCATCACCTACAAAATCCATGCTGCAATCTATTCAAAGCAGCTCAATCCATTTACTGGAGGGATACCGAGAGAGAGTGATTGAAAGGCAAAACGAAAAAAAAAAAAAAATCCAGCAAACTATCCAGAAGAGACTTCATTCCCAGAACTGATATGTGAAGTATATATGCATGTAAGTGACCATAGGGTGGCCATGGTGGTGCAATGGTTAGCATTGCCGCCTCACAGCAAGAGGTTCTCCTGTTCGATCCTTGGCTGGGATGCCTTCTGTGCGGAGTCTGCATGTCCTCCCTGTGGTCGCGTGGGTTTCCTCCGGGTGCTCCGGTTTCCTCCCACATCCCAAAGACATGCTGTAGGTGGATTGGACACTCTAAATTGGCCCTAGGTGTGAGTGTGTGCATGCATGTGCCTTCTGTGGAAGGTTGGGCGCTGGGCTGGCAACTCAACACTGTAAAACTCCACTGCAAATCATGAGCGGACAAGGTGATCCGCTGTGGCGACCCCTAACCGGGAAAAGCCAAAAGAAGAAGAAGCTATGCATGTAAGTGACCATAGTACTTGGTCCATAATAATGGGATAGATGATGTGGAATGATTTATATGTGCCATCAGGTGTTGTTGTTGTAATGATATTCAGCTGAACAGCTGCTAAGGACAATAGAGTTTGACCCTGTGGATAGTGGGCCATACCCGTCAACCATGCAGAGCAGCACTGACTGATCAGATGTAAGCTATCATAGTGTGTGTTGTGTAATGGGAAGTATGTATATTACGTGGCCAATAGCTGGTGGTGGAAGTAATGCCATAATGATGGACACGTGGGTTCCACAACCCACCTCTTGCAGGATACTCAGATTAACCTGTATTGTTGCATGCAGGAATACTATAGGTGTGTAATAGGGTTACTTGCAATCTGGCCCTACATATACCCCCCTAATGTCAGGCTGTGTCCATATGTGGCACCCATCTGTGTTGTAGCAGAGCAGAACAGTGCAGCTGTGCAAGAAGGTGTTGTGAGATTGTGGACTTGATGTGTCTGAATGTACCCCATATATAGGTATGCATATGTGTACATACACACACACACACACACACACACACACACACATATATATATATATATATATATATATATATATATATATATATATAGCTACATGTATGTCTACAAATATACAGATACCCATGTGTAGACATATATATAAACACATATATACAACATTATATATATCTACACACACACACACACACACACACACACATATATATATATATATATATATATATATATATATATATATATATATATATATATATATATATATATATATACATGTCTACATATCTACAAAGACACACACAAACATATATGTATGTAAATACATGTCCCCTATATTACCACCACAGTGCTGCATGCTATGTGTGAGGGAACAGCACACATAGCAATACACACAGATATCTACAGCTGTCAGTGTGTGCAACATGGACATGTATGTCACATGTGAACCTTTTGTTGGGACCACATTGCCCTTGTCTGTGAAGTATGGAATGGGTATATAGAGAAGTATGGCAGGTATAGTTGTGGAGGTAGTCAGGGTTGGTAGATATAGAGGACAGCCTACAAGGGTGGTATGTGACACATGGTGGTTAAACACCCTGGATGGTAAGTGTGGTCTGTGATGTGGATGCCCCATGGGCCCCAATATGAACACAATGGGAACAAACCTCCCACCCACTGCTATTCACAACAGCAATCCACATCACAAAGGTGCCTGGTCTGGAGGCTGAGGAGGAGGAGGAGGAGTATGTTAGCCCTGTGAATGTGTACTGGGAGCCTCAAGGTGATGTAGCACATCTCACATGTGTCTGTGGAGCCCATTATGGTACAGACCCTGGACCTGACCTTGTGGGACAAAATCATGTCTGTGTGTGCCCCCGGGGGGGCCACATCCCCTGAGTTGGTTCCACCTGAAGGTACTGCTGGACCAGTACATGAGGAGGTCCCAGGGTGGGTCACACATATGATGTGGCCTGGTAACATGGGCAGATGAGTTTGGATATGTGGTTCTGCTGGCCAATAATACATACACATGCTATTGTGTCACTGTTATATAACATATGTCGGTAGTAATAGTCTACACAATCATGGAACATGTCCAACAGCATGCATAGATAACCCAATAACACAGAATGTCAGCTGTGCAGCAAACACATAGCAAGCATACCACAGGCATATATGGAACCATAGTGGCTCTGACAATGGCATGCAAGTGAATAGTCTGTAACAAGCCAGCAATGATAGTGTCCACACAGGGGAACATGGCTACAAACAAATTGCACAAAGTGTGGTACAATACTATATCTGCACCACTGGTAGGTAAGCTATAGTCATACCTATTGAGGTGTGTGTGTACAGGTTGTTGTCGCTGATATGGTGGGGGGTGTCAGTGATGTGTATTAAGAACTGTGGTAACCTTGCTGCATGACTTGCTCACACCTATGTCCATCTTTATGTCTTTCAGGCAAGATGTCCCACGGAAGGCTTCCAGCTTACTCAGCTGCTGAGAACGACATTGTGGTGAACCACCTAATACAGTAATACCCTGTCTTGTTTGGCCAGACCACCCATGATCAGCAAAACTGGACCACCCTATGGAACGACCTAGTCCACAGGGTCAATGATGTCGGACTGCACAACCGCAGTTATTAGCAGGTCTGGCATCATTGTTCTGACCTGCTTCTTAATGTCCATCGGCATGCTGCTGTAGTCTGGGGGGATCACCTCGCCACGGGGGGGCATGCCATCCATCCCCCCCGACACGTGTGAAGGAGCTCCTAGCCATCCTTGTGGCACCTGCCCTTCCGCATAGCCACCAACTTCTGGACACCTTTGTGGAGGTGGGTGCTACCTTCACACCGGCCGAGGAGCATGCAGGTAAGGCCACATCAGTAGCATACATCCGCATCTGTACAGGAAGATCATGCATATCTGGCATGTCACAGATATAGTTTGCTGCTGCATAGTAGTGATAAACAGATGTGCATATGTGGCAGTATTGTGGACATGTACTGTTGATGTATTGTAATGCTACACCCACCCTGTAGCAATGTCACAGGTGTGGCCACTGACTTTGCATCTCTCACCTTCTTATGTAGGTCCCTCTGGTATGCCACCAAGCATACCTCTCAACCTGAAAACATCAAAAATCTGGACAAGGTACATGAAAAATAGGTACAAATCTGTATGCTGATTAACATAAAATTTACATATATAATTAAACTCCGCCCACTCCAATGGGATTGTGGGATACCACCTTTGAAATGCAAAATGAAGAACAGAACCAAAATATAGCACCAGAGTCCCCCCTGCAGCCATTCCACTGTCCCATTACCTAGCTATTTCACCCCATTTAAAACAAACAGTAAATTATGTGTGCATACTGCTTTACTTCTACAATGAATATTTGGATTTTAGTTTTTTTCATTTTATAGCACAATCCACAAACATTAATAGATACCTGCTAAACAAAGCAATACTGCTAACACTGAAAATAGACTTTACATTAAAACTTCTCTACCCTTGAAACTCACATTCATTGAAACAACATTGAAACCGAACCCACACCACAGTCAAAGAAAATACATTTGGCCAGTGGTGGATAGATTACCTTTCGACTGTTTTCAAAATCAGAGGCCCCTTGCACACAAAACAAGAAGCATACATGCGTTCTTTGATACATCCTTCCTGACTTTATTAAATTATATTCCTTGTATAATACAGCACACTTGTTAGACTTAAGTTAGAGCGCATTTTAAATGCATTGTTTAAACATTTTTCCAGTAGGCAATGAAACAAAAATGCATGAACCAATGACAAAATTGCCCTTTTCAGAACATTTCAATGATAACAGTCTGCTTCCACACACAATTGCATTTTAAATGCATGGTTTGAAGATTTTTCCAGTAGACAATGAAGCAAAATGCATGCACCAATAATGACAAAACTGCCCTATTCAGAACATCTCTATGATAATAATCAATACATGTTCCAAGCCCTCTGCTACTCTGCAGGGCAAAGGTGGGGCAGATGGTAAATATAGAATTATTCTGGTGGTAATAATACCGAATGACATAATTACTGCAGGAGAAACAAAACAAACCACAGTACAAGGTAGTAATTTAGTTATTTCACTGCTGCTGCCAGCCTGCCACCATGGTTCCAGCAAGTATTTAACTAAAATGTATTCATTTTAACAAACAACTGTGGCATAATTTATACTGAGGGAGCAGATGTCAGAATGAAAACCTCGTTTCATTCCTACTGCATAAATGTTATAGACTCCTATACTGCAGTAGAAATAGCATGCCAATTTTATCACTGCCACATCACCAGTGATGTGTAACATCGAAACCAGCCATAATGTTGACAATTTTCCCTGATACATTGCATGTCTCATGAAAACATAGTGTATACACACATATATATATATATATATATATATATATATATATATATATATATATATAAACTTTTGGAGTATCTATCATATCGTATGGTTTGAAAAAAACATGAAATGTCGTCCTAACTATTCAGCACTTAATGACTGGTTTGACTTTTCTAAAAGCCTTAAATCTTGTATGGCATTTCCACTATATAACAGTTGCTAACAACATACATTTAGTGGCAATCTCAACGGTCACTCACTTATAAGTACTTCAAAATATTAACATTTTGTTAACTCAGTCCTTCCTGATGATTATTCAAACAAATGTCTGGCAGGAACATGGTCAGGTGTTTGCCATTAATCTGTCATAACCCAGTCTATAAAATAGTAGGAAAGCATCACTGAACACTGCTGTACAAAGAAAATGGCTGAATTATGCAGGCAAAAAAATATTTTAAGCAGACTGAACAAAGTAAGAACTATTCCGTTTACCGATACTTACAAAACTGGATGGGGACTATATTGCTACTTGACGAAGAAATAGAAAGCACAAATGTAATCAGCACTAAAGATTTTGAGAGTGCTTTGACATTGCAAACTAAATGTAATGTACATAACTGTCATAACACAATCACGACTTCTAAAAATCATGGCAGTAAACTACACTTCTTCCTAATCAGACGAAAACAAATAGCGCGCGAGCACAAACACACTCAAGAGAAAGAATCTGCAGTACCTTTCAGCAATTCTAATCACCCTGCACCTGCAGCTAAACGGCTCGGCAGTCCGATGCATGGAGTAGTCAGCACAGCAGATGCAGATAACTGCAAGTATTCACTTCACAGCACAGCATTAAAATGCAGCATTAACAGGCAATTCCAATAAAATGAAAGCAACGGCATTAAAATCTGCCCGAGTGCCCAGACAGACGAACCGAGTATTCAAACAGGCAAGGCAACTGAAACAGATGAGCACCTGAGCGCGAGTATTCAAACAGGCAACACACGCGTCTGAGCTTAATTCTGACAGGCTGAAGGAGCTGATGTCATCGCACATGTGATGACATCAGCTCCGAAAGCGTGGAATCTAAAAAATAGCTTAAAAAAATTGGAAATGAAGGGGTGCCACTCGGGAATCGTGGTACCCCTTCATTGGGACCCCAAAACTCAGAAAAAATGAGTAATTCGGGATGGTTGGGAGGTATGCCACCAAGGCAGCAGCCTGTAGCTGGTGAGTATGGTTGATATAGATGCTTGTCAATACACCGGGCATGTAATGGCTATGGTATATTCCATGTACACATCTAACACACTTACACTGAATGCATGCTGTAAATGTGCACGCATTGTTGCTGTTAAATGCACGGCATCACAGTGGTGACCATGATGAGGTATTGGAAGGGTATGTCAGACACCTGCAAGATAACTAACATCCTGTCATTGCAGAATGCGCCCACAAGGAGTAACATAATGGTGGGAGACATGGCCTACAGTAGGGACATGTTTGGAACAACACCCGTATACAGTGCAACACCAGTGTATATACCTGTAGGACAATGGCAACTGCTGCAGAGCTACACTATGGCATAATGTATTACTGTGGTCCACATTATCAGCTGGGACTAGGCTGTAACATGTGGTGTTCAGTGTATAGGACACTGCAAACTGACACACATGTGTAGGCCTTACTTGCCAAGCATCTGCAAAAAGGGTGAAGATGGGGGGGTGTCAGCATGACACACCAGTGCACTGCAGTGGGGATCCTAAGGATGCTAAAAATGGGTGTATTTGCACATAGGCACATAGTCATGTTCAGGAACTGTGGCAGATGTAACCCTACCCCCACAGCAATAGTGATGGCAGTGTGTGAACACCAAGGGATGTGCACATGAGTAGACCTTGCAATCATGCAGATTAGGGGGACATGTGTAGGGCAGACTGAACATACACTGGCAAATGCAGATGGCCCATGCTAGTATACCCCTACCAGGAGTACTGAGTGCTGTAGTACACATAACAATAGGTGCAACAAACCTTCATGATAAGGGTGTGCACACATATGCCCACACGGAGTGTATGCATCACGATCAGCATCCGCACACCTAACACACTCCGTAAGACACTGCATGTGAAAGTACAGGACATATGTGACATATCGGCCTCATGTACAGTTGTGCTAGGTTATTGTATTTTCATTTACAAGCTAGTATTGTTGATTCGAGGAGTGCACTTGTTTATGTAATCTGAACATGCCATGGAATATGCTGGTAATATGTTCTTTGCAAATGCCATCGTCCATATGCGTACTACAAAGTAAAGTAATACCCTCTCTATGAGCTTAGCTAGACGCTGTTTGTACTGCGATATTGCCCTGCCTATTTAGTAATGTAATTTTATTACAAGAGTGTTTTTAGAAGCTGTTTTAGAAGGTAGCTGTTTAGAAGTTGAATCTATTTGAAATACTGCGACATTGCCAGAGTGTTTTAAATGCTTTCGAACTGTTTAAATACTGTGACAATGCCCTGCATAGTTAGTAGTACCTATATGTAAAATGGATTGTTATAGGCACTTTTGAAATGCTTAAATGTGCTCTGCTACGCCAACTTTCACATGTGGATTACAAAAAAGGCCCTATTATTTCATAGTCCCATCTAAAGGCTGTTTATAAGGTACATTTTACTGCAATACTACCTAGCCTATTTTGTTGTGCCTATTTTGTACATTTGAGCGATTTTTTAATGTTTACTACATGTTATCTGCTAGTCGCTCCTGTGTCCACTATAGCTCCTTATAGACCATAACCTTTCCAGCTAGGGGTTTGTACCAGCGTTAGTGTAGTGGACCATCTAAGGAATGATACTCCAGTGTTGTGGTTTTATTAAATTCCTAATTAAATGCTGAGCGTCTCCTGCTCTGCATTGATCTCAACTAAAGGCCCCAACTATAGTGTTACTGTCCCTAACTCTGGGTCACACTGCAGATCCTTATTAGTGACCTATGTCTAACAATTGCCTTCATTAGTAGTGTTAAATGTGTACAATACCTTCTTATTTGCTAATGTATCTCTAGATAAGCGAGTAGAAGCTTAAATCTGTCTGTAAACTCTCATCAATTACCTTTAATTGAAGCAAACTATTAGCCAGAGGGAATTATTTTCAACTCACTGCTTCTTTGAAATTTGTTGATTTTTGCTCACTGCTACTATGATATAATGTGTTTTTATGCTACTATGAGATAAAGTGTTTTTATACTACTAAAGTGCTATTTCTCTCTCAACTTTCTCTCCTGTTCTCCAGATTTTTGCCCTCAATTATCCCCTGTGACTACGCCTGGGTGGATACCTAGACCTAACTTAAATTTTACTACAAGCTCAGCCAACTGCCCATGCAACTATAACAAACTGCTGCCTTATCCCCTTTTGGAAATTGAACCAAGCTTCTTCCAGAAGAATCCAAGGAAGTATGTGCATCTGCTGCTAAGTCTTGAACTGCTATTAGTTTTTAAGTCCTGCTAGGTGTTTAAATACGCTCCCTGCCAGGAAAGCCAGCAGCCTAAACCCCTCTTATTTTTGTATCTCTGTTCTTCCCCCTCATCTAGTTCCCTGATTCACTCTTGCTCCTTTCTCACTTACTTTCACTTACTTCTTGTATTCTCTTTAAGCTCTAACATTTCTTTCTCTCTCTCTCTCTCTCTCTCTCTCTTCAAACATTATAGTCCATTCTAACCTACTATTTCCAGGTCCCCTCTACTTACCCTTAAGAAATCAACACTCCACTGATAGGTTCTCGATCTTCTCCTGTCCTCCTTGGTTCTACCCGCTCCGTTCGCCCTGTGGACTCACTCCACTCCCCTACCCTGCCCCCAAATCTCACCCGCCCCCAGCTCCTCTCCCTTTATTACCCCAGAACCACACCCACTGCCATTCCACACCAATCAGTCTCCAGTTATCTGGGAACATCCATTCCCCTATCCCGCCCAAATGAACCCTCATTCACCTCTCCTAGACTATCCCACCTAGACAATTATCTTCCATTATTACTTCAACACCCACTCCCAAACCACACCCCCACCAATCCTTACTCAATCTCTCCATTCTTTCACCACTATTTAGGAACTTACCAGCTCCTCTACACATAAATCTCTCTTGTAAGTAGCCCCATTTCATCATGCTTTCTAAACCCTCACTCATCTCCCTTTCATTACTTCTACTTCTTAACTTATCCTATCTTTATTACCTCACCTAGCCCATTAAGTCCTACCACTCACAACCCTTCCATGTAACTAACCATCTTACCTCCTCTCCCTCAAACTCACACACCCCAATTTCTCCTCATCTATTTCCTATAAAAAAACTTCTATTTTTTCCATATAAACTGATCACCTCTCACAAATATTCTACCCCCATAGTAACTAGTAAATGCTTCAAAATCATAATAGAACCTAATCTATTCTCTAAACTGTCCAATTACCTCTCTAACCCAATCCTTTATCTGGTTACCTGTCTATTATCAGGTGACATCCATACTAATCCATGCCCCCCCATCTCAACTATTACAGACAAGTCCATACTACTTACTTCCTTAAACTCCCAAAGTATAGTTAACAAAATCCCAAACCTCCACGCCTGGCTCATACATAATAAACCTGACATCCTATCCATCTCAGAAACATGGTTAAAACCCCATATAAAAGACTCTGAAATAATTCCTCCAAACTATTCTATCATTAGAAAAGACAGGTCCCACAAAAAAGGGGGTGGAGTAGCTCTCCTATACTCATCCTCCTTGTCTGTTACTCCCTATAACAAACCTACTCCTCAATTTAATAACGCTGAACTACTCCTAACACTACTTCAAGTCAACAAACAGAAGCACATATCTATAGCTTCCCTCTACACCCCCCAGGTGAAAACATTTCTACACTTGAAGACATCATCTCCTGGCTCTCCAACAACATTAGCAATGAAACAATAATCTTAGGAGACATGAATATTAATTGGGCCTCCATTCAGTCTCCCACAAACCCACTTAACATCAACCTCTACAATTTTTCACAGCTAATCAACTCTATAACACGTCCCTCAAATAACCTCTCTAGTGGTAGTATTCTGGACTGGATTTTAGTCTCTCATCCCCATTATTTCTCTGACAGTGGTACTCTTCCCGACCCTCTTAGTGACCACATACCCATTTTCACTCATCGACTCCCCTTACTCCCACATCGCACCCATAATTTTATTACTATCCGAAATCAAAAAAACTTTAATCCATCAACCTTTTCTAATTCCCTAAAAGCAATAAACTGGGATTGTCTAAAAACATTATCTCTAGATAACGCAGTTGCCCACTTCAACTCAACATTCTTACAACTTCTAGACTTCCATGCTCCCTTAAGGACAAAGAGAATAAAAATTAAAACTGCCCCTTGGCTTACCAAAAGCACACTAGCAACCATGCGGCACAGAGATAAAGCCTGGGCACACTTCCAGAAAAATAGGACTTCCCTCAACCATAATGAATATAAAACACTTCGAAATAAAGTCAAAAAGCTCATCATCTCTAATCGACAAAATTACTTCTCCATACTCCAAAACAATAACAAAACAAATCCTCAGAAATTCTGGAAAGGTATCTCTACTCTCCTTAACCCCAGCAAACCTGACACCCCCACCCCAGACCCTAATGCTCCTGATACAGACTTAGCTACCCAATTTAACTCTTTTTTTCATTGAATCCATCTCCAAATTAACCTCTTCTTTCTCTAACAGCACCATAATCTCCAATTCACCCCTAACCCCCCCCCCACCAACACTCTACCCTGCACTGCTACCATTCCCACTTTCTCATCCACTAACTCTCTACCCTCCACCTCTTCTCCTACTCTCACTTCCTCCTCATCTTCTTCACCCCCTAATACCCCCTCTTCCCACTCCCCACTATTCTCACGAAAGCCTATACTCACTTCTACTATCAAAAAACTCCTTCTGAAACTGAAGCCATGCACTAATGCTCCTGACAACATCCCTTCTTACTTTCTTAGCATAGCTGCTGAAGCAATTGCCTACCCCATTAGCATTCTAATCAACCACACTATCCAAGAAAGTATAGTACCCCAAATCTGGAAAAAGGCCTTTATCATACCATTACATAAAGGAGGCAACAATAACAATGTTACTAATTTCCGGCCCATCGCTATCCTGTCTCCCATCTCTAAACTCCTTGAAAAGTGTATCCATCATCAACTCCTACCACATCCTAATCATCTACTAACTCCCACACAACATGGATTCAGACCAAGTCACAGCACTATGACAGCCCTCCTCTCCTTCCTTGAAACTATTAACAAAGCCCGGGACTCTGGTCTATTTGTTTCTACCCTACTAAGGCCTTCGACACTATCTCACACAGCCTGCTTTTAACTAAACTCTCAAAACTTAACCTATCTCATTCATCTTTGAACTGGTTCTCCAGCTACTTATCCAATAGATTTCAAGCAGTAAAATGGAAAAAGGCCACCTCCTCATTTCTTAATACCCCAACTGGGGTTCCCCAAGGTTCCATATTGGGTCTCCTCCTCTTTAATATATTTATAAATGATTTCAGCAACTCTATCCCTTTCTCAAACTTCATCCAATATGCAGATGATTCAACTATTATCTGCTCTGCCACATTTATCCCTACACTCCTAAAGCTTACTCAAGATGCTTTTTCAACCACCGAGTAATGGATGAAAAGAAATCACCTAGCACTCAATGCCTCTAAAACCAAATTAATGGTTTTTACACCCTCTAAAGTCACCTCCCTCAATATAAACACTTTCTTTATTACTATATTACTAGTCAAAATAACACACCCCTGGAACTGGTCTCAGAGACCAAATTACTTGCGGTCCAAATTGATAACCAGCTCAAATTCAACTCCCATTTACAACTAAATATCAAAATAAACCATCAAAAATTAGGTATGCTCTGTCGACAAAATCATTACCTTACACCTGCCACTAAATCACTCTCTCTACTTCCTTTCTTATCCCCTCCCTTCTCTACGGAGCTCCACTTCTAACTAATCTACAGTCCTCTCTGAAAACACAACTTTCCTCTTGCTACAACAAAATTGCCAAGTTCGCTACCAGCCATAAGTCATCTACCCACCACTGCTCCTCTCTCCAAAAACTAAAATGGCTAGAACTACCCAATCTTCTCACCTATACTCAACCAACTCTTGCACACAAGCTCATTTTCAACCCCTCCCTCTGTCCCTCCCTTTATTCTGCCTTTAAAATGCACCTTCCTGATAGAATATTAAGGTCTAGCAACCAAAATCTATTAGAAGTGTACAAACCAACTCGTCCCCCAGGCAAAAATCTTCTATCCTATGGTCTAGCACGCCTCTGGAACTCCCTGCCACCATCCATTCATATCATCTCTAACCATTTTATTTTCAAAAAATCTCTTCACTCACATCTAGTATCCCACTGGGAATGCTCTTGCTCCCATCCCACATAACTAGCACTGGCATTTCCCATCTTCCTTTCCTTCCCCTGATTACACCAGCAATTGTCCTTTATCATTTCTCCTAACTCATGCATTCTTATTATTATGGTATCTGCAAGAATATATAATGCTGCTCATCCTAAGTGTATGATTCCTAGGACAAAATGACCTCTCAGTATTTACTTTGCACTATTCCTTTTAGTTTGTATCATCTGTAAGTTTCATCACCACTTTGTATTTTATACAAATGTAAAAAATTCAAGCAAACAATTACAAATAGTACACAAACATTACAAATTGTGTACTATTTGTAATTGTTTGCTTGAATTTTTTGCATTTGGATAATTATCATACATAACCTACTGTAATCTTTATTGTTTGGAGCTTTTCTCCCCAGGACTCAATTGAAAACAGGTTTATTTTGGCCCAATGGACTATCCTGGTAAACCAACTGCAAATAAATAAATAAATAATGTACTGTTAAAATATCTGGTGATGTGGTCTCATGGCAGATCAAGGAAGGGTGCGTCATATCAATAAGGGTGTGTACATCCCCCATAGCCACTGTATGCTCTGATGGTTGTCAGTGTAATAGTATTGTATTGGTCATACGTGATCCGCTGATGTTGAGAGCTGTAAATCAGACATTAGGCATTCACAAATGACATCTGTCCACATATCATCCCAGGTATGTGTTGCTGAAAAACATTAGGGCTGTGATCATGAAAGCTGACATAACTGACACAGTACTACACATTCAGCAATGGGTTATACACCTGCAGGGTGTGGTGCACAGTACATGGCAGGGTGCAGAACAGGTGCACAGCGATACTGTGTACATGGGTGCAGTGATATCTAGGGGAAGGGGCATCACCTAGTGACACAGCACATGCATCACACACATGTATACTGCTGCTAGCATGGATTGACTATAGCTGCACTGCATGCTGTTGTGTACCATATGTTATGCATGTTGACAGATGGGTAATAGGAGGACTGTGTGTACTATCATTGTGCAACCTCACCTGTATGTGTGTGTTTGCATCCTGATGGGTAGTTAGTTTGTCTGTAGGATCACTCTGGTGAAGTGGAGGGAGGTTGATGCATATAGGATACACTTGTGCACGTATGTGTGTTTGTGTGGGTGGCCATGTATGCACATGTGTGATTGTGGGGTTGTTCATACAGCAGTACCCCCTTTGGGATCATGCAGTACATGGACTGCCACATTACACACCAGGAATACTTGTCATGTATATAATCACAGGACAGATGATAGTATAATAAGGTCTGTTGCATGGAACAGGCATTGAGAGTGAAGGTAGACACCAACTATACCCTTAATATCTCATTCAGCAGAGAGGTGACCGACAACCCATGTATGCAGCAGTACAGATGCATTGGGGAATTACTAGTCAACACCAGGGAGTGTATCATATTTTACAGTTGTCACATGATAGGCTGACTGAGCAGCCTATCTGGCATGCACTGAGCAATACATACACATGACACTCCAGTGTGTGATATTATGGAGTGAACATAGTAGCCCCCATAAATGGGGCCACGCTCAAGATGTCCGGACATACACAGGGTGAACATTGAATGACAGCAGTGAGGCCATCTAAAACCACTACACACAGGTCAGGCAGGTAATGTAATAACAGGTCTAGTGTTGTGATCACTTGTCCAGGCATTTAGAGGACTGATACATTAATGAGTGGTATCAATGAGTGTATGTTACCAAGTGTGATGCAGGATGGGGAATGCATGGAAATATATGTGAGACTGTCTGTAAAGTCATGGACAGATAGGTATTAAGGTGGTGTGTGTGTGTGTGTGTGCGTGTGTGTGTGTGTGTGTGTGTGTGTGTGTGTGTGTGTGTGTGTGTGTGTGTGTGTGTGTGTGTGCTGTTATGCAATGCTGTATAGGTTTTCAAGTGCATTTATTGTTTTCCCCCGCAGGTGCCGAGGTGGGTCAGGGTCCCTCCTGCATGCAATCTGATGTTGGTGTTCAGGAGCCAAAACAGCGCCATCATTTAACATCCCCCTTTTAGCCACCCCAACCCCGCACACAGTTTTAGTGCCTATACATACCCCGTCACCAGTGGCCATAGCAGAGGGACAGCTGGCATTTGGTGACAGTGCAAAGGAATGTGTGGTGACCATGCCTATTGTGTCTGGTCACAGCAGGCATAGCCAGATGTCTGGCAGGGCACCACATAGACAGATGTCCCAGGGTGCTCATGGTAGGGCCGCTGGTCATCATGCCCCTGGCAGATGCAACACAGCTGGTACCAGAAGGAGCATGTTTCAGGCGGTCATGGTGGCGCAGACACATATGGAACATTACACCAGGCAGGGCCTGAGGCTGCAGAGGGCTGCTCTCACATCTGCAAGTGACAACTCTCATGAACTGTTTGGTGCCATACACATTTTATTTGAGCTCATGGATAGATGGTCTGGTGCGATGATGGCCCTCATCAATCGTGGTCTGTCCATGCTTGAACATGTCACTGAAAAACAGCTGAGAGAATCCAGAAATTAATGTAGATGCTGTGAAACCTGGTCAGTGACCACTCAAAGACCACCAGGTGGTCACTGACCAGGTTTCACAGCATCTACATTAATTTCTGGATTCTCTCAGCTGTTTTTCAGTGTTTTGTTTCAAACATATCCTGTGGAATTTGCTGTTTTCCATGCTTGAACATGTGGTGGGAGCACAGCGAGGGCTGCATGAATGTAGGCCAGCAATGCCAACAGCTGGCAGTCAATGTGGATGTGCTAGGACACCAAGGGGGGGGGTCCTGTAGTGGCAGTGCTAGCCGCAGCACTGGGGGGTGCTGTCCACACCACACCACAGCAGGCCACGAGCATGTGGTCCTGGCCAGTGCCAGGAGGGAGCTGGTTCCAGCAGACATTTGTCATCATCAGCTGAGAGTAGCACATCGAGGCATGTACCTGGATGTGCCCATGAAACCCCTGGTAGGCACAGTCCACGTGTTCATGGCTGGAGGCAGTGAATTGCACACCCTGCCAGGTATGGTCTGCAGTTGTCCATAAACACCTGTGTAGGGCAGCCACATGGCAGAACTGTGTGCATGCATACCCACACACTATACAAACAGGCCTAGGGCAACCCTATACCTACACACACCACATCATCATGCCCAGTTTACCTCATTACATCCCCTCACCCACACACATGGTGTCAAATGTATGGCCCAACCTCGGCCTCTGGCAAACCAACAACAAACCCTGTGCATATGATGATAACTGTGCTACATGCCTGTCATCCATAACATCGATGCAGGGACATGCTAATATGGTTCTGATGCACATGGTGACTGTACTACAGTGTACCACAGTACTGCAGTGTAAAATGTTGTAAGGAGTAAAATGTAATGCATACATGTCAGGTAGTGTAGCCATCCAGCAATGATGCATTATAGCTGTTAGTAACACTGGTTGAGTGTGGTCTCTATAGTGTTATCCATTTGTGTTGTAGGTGTACATGTGTCAGCACGAGGATGGTCTGCAGTCATATTCCACAATGGGGTATGGCATTGTGGTGACACCGTGGCTGTGACATATCTGGGGTACAGCTGAATGCATGTCACAGGTTTGTATAATAGTTACTGCCTGTGCCACATGGGCAGGTTCCCTGCTGGGGCATGTATAATGTGCAACATGATGTAGACCCATCCACATACATGCACACTCTCACTTGGCAACACTGGCACTAGACCCTACCTAGGTATGTAGTGATACTGAAGTGTGTGGCTTGCATTGCACACACCACACAATGTTTAGGGTGAGGTGTGTTCTAAATTACATGTTACATGCAGAACATCCCCAGACATGTACAGTATGCTAATGGGGGTTGTAATGGGTGCATATGGACAATACATAGTGTGACATACCTTCATATACACATTAACAGACACATAACAGGCAGACACAAGTCCAAGAGACCTGGGCCTATTGCTGCTAACTAACTTGACTGTGTGTCCAATGTGTTACAGGTAGGCTGCACAGCACATGCATAACTGGCCTGGCTTGTAGTATCAGTTACCTGTATGGTTGATGGTGACAGTGGTAACCATAACGTGGTACATGGGACATATACCGGGTGTACCTTGGTGTAATGACAGTGTACACATCCCCCACATCCCCCAGTGGATATTGTAATCCCTGAAACCCATGATGACACCCTGACATACACACCATGACACATTGGCCACAACTGTGATACAACCCATTGTATATTCCAACAGTGCTACTACAGGGATATGCATCTAATGCACATGCCACACACATAGTAGGGTGTTGCATTGTCATGCCTCACCTATGGGCAGCAACAACACTATCTGTACTACTGTGTGGCAATGGGTATTGTAATAGGAGTATGTGGCATCGGAAAGCTATACCCTAAAGATATATGGACATGCACACATACACACACTTGCCAGAACACAATAGGTATCCCATGCCTATCAACCCATTTGTACAACACTGTTGTGCTGGTACTGCAAGGCTCGTGGAGCTGGTATGGAGAGGAGCTTAACAAGGTACATGTAATGTCCCATACAGCAGCAGCCACAACTTACTATGGCAATGGGTGTTGTGGTGGTTGTGAAGGCCCTCGTGGAATTCACAAGTACAGGTGTGCTAACACACAGACACTGCTATACTCAGTCATGCACATGTACACATGTGTCAGTACTGGGGTGCATCACTGCAGGTGATCATAGCTGTGTACCTTGCTATTGTCCAAGGAGAGATGGGTTGTGTAGGGGTTGTTTGTACAGTGGTATCCTGCCACTTGCCATGTGGCAGCAGGTAATCTATCAACAGGCACTACTGTGTTGACCCTCAGGGTGATAGTGACATGCATCAACCAATCCTCCATGTGCCTCCTGCACATGGCCACTGAGGTGATCAAGTTGACATGTATGCAACATGCATTACTACACATGGTTAGTGTCTGTGAAGGAGACCTATATGCAAGCATGTTCTGTTGACTGGTAGTGTAGTGAAGGTACTTATGGCATGTGGTGCATACAGGGTATTATCTCCAATATGTGCCATTTCTTACACAGCTGGGCAGATATGTCAGTGTCAATCAAGCTTAGGTTGCCTGTACATATCCCAGCTGGATGCCTGCCATTTGCACATCTGTACAGGGGCTGACAGACATCAGCTTGGCAAGTAGCTATGCAGTAGGAGGAATGTGTTGACATATAGACATTTGACAACAATATGTAGCCCATAACTACATGTCAAGAGCCCTCACTAACATGTGCTGTACAGACAGTAGTCTACAGTTACATTCCACATGTCAGATCATTACCCAGTAGGGGTTATATACTGTGACACAGCTCACACACCAGGGATACAACAGGGAAGCCTCAGAGTCCAGCTATGACTGCAGGTCTGCCTGCTGTTAGTACTACATTTAGCACTCTTCTCAGTACTAGATTTAGCACTCTACTCTTGCCGGGTAATCACTGTCAACAGTAGTACCGCCATGGTACACTACATGCCAGTGTGACAGCATGTACCTGGGATACTACCCCTGTATGTAACATATTTGCATGGATAACAGTGCTGTACAAGCCTCATATACATCTTGAGTCCCATACATGACACTCAAGCCCTTTGCTACTGTAATGACAGCACACAGGCATATGTATTGTACATGACATACAGTTATTAAAGGTGTCATTACCCTGCTATGTTATCAGACTGGGATGTGGGGACTGGTTACCAGGGCTGAGCCATGCTTAGCAGGTATCAACATTGCTGCAATATAACAGTTAAGCTAATTTGCACACTGGTAAGCAAAGCCTACACTGTGTAAGCTCCCGTATGTTTACCCATAGCTTAGCACCACTTAGCTTCTCGCAAATGTGCTTAAACTGTTCAAAACTGCCTTAACCACTCTGTATCCGACAGTCCTTGTCCTGCCCAGCAACAAAATGAACAGCCCTTGTAGGTCTTGAACCCAGGACCCTGTCCATTATAGTCACAACACTTAACCACTACACCATGACCACTGTAAATACAGCTGTTGTTTTTCCAATATATCTGTCAATACAATATTGATTAGTATTGAACAATTGCCTTTACTTCCACAATTGTGTAGTACTTGTTATTAATATGACTGTTGCATCACATATGTTGTTTTATCATGATGTACACATAGCAGATACATAAGATGAGATACATCTGGGAGGATATACACAACTGTGAGGTGTACACATGACAGGAATATGGATATATACATATAATAGGTTGATATATGTCTATATGTACATACACATGTATATTCATACATATGTCTGTATACACATATGTAAAGTGCAACATATTTATGGCTATGAGTGCATCTCTTCATATATATATATATATATATATATATATATATATATATATATATATTTGTGTATATATAAATATATGTATATATAGCTATATATGTATGCACATCCTATGTGTACATATATGCCTATTTATGTAGATATATATGTAGATATCTATAACTATGTGTATACATATCTATTCTGTTATACCTATTACTGTCAATATATATGTAGATATCCATATGCATATGTGCATATGTATCTCTATCTGTATATGTGTAGGCATATATTGCTATGTATATGTATATATCTGAGTGTTTATATATATATATATATATATATATATATATATATATATATATGTACATATACATATCCATCTATGTATGTCGATATGTATATGTGTATATATATCTATATAGATATATGGATAATTATATATACATACATGTTCACCTTATGTCTTGAACATGGAGGGGAGCCCTACCTCAGCCCCAATAGTCCCAACCTTTTAGTGCAAGGGGATCTCAGGTATGCATTGCAGGTATATATGTAGACTATTGCTACTGTAATAGGGGTTGTCTTCACAGAAATGGTGTGTGTGAGACGTCACATCTACTTTTAACATGTGCACCATTGGCTACTGACAGACACCCTAAGGACATCATAGTACAGTACTACTGCTAGCACAGTAATGCTCCTGTGGACTACAGTAGAGATATGGCCAATAAATGTGGACAGTCTGACACACTCTGGTCAGTTCAGAGGTATACACAGAACCCCTTAGTGCAAGACATGTGGACCAAGCCTGACAATGTGGATATTAACAGCCATGTAGATGAGAATATCACGTACATGCTCGTATACATTTGCCCCAATAGGTTATGCATTCACACACTCCTGTCCATCCTGACATATAATAATTGCTGGTACTGAGGTGCCATGACCGCATACTGCCCACTAGTTAGTGACATACATCTGTACAGCATTCCACTGCTTTGTCTGACATACATGACTGTTATGGTGGCCTGGCAGCAGTACATTTGGCAAGTATCTGGACATAACATCCCAAAGGTGTATTTCACAGTGAATGACATCAGCAGCCTTGCCAAAGTAGGACATTTGAATTGCAGTGAGTGTGACTAGCCTAAAATGCATTGCTCCCTACACAAAGAAAGAAACACACACATAAACATCCACACTTGCCAGGTGTGGGAGTAGAACACCTACCAAAGTACTATATCACACTGCGGCATTATGCTGTTATAGGTTGCACCACAGAGATTACTGGGTTACACTTTTCCCAAAGGTGTATTTCACAGTGAATGACATCAGCAGCCTTGCCAAAATGGGGCGTTTGACCTGTAGTGTGTGTGACTAGCCTAAAAAGCATTGGTCTCTACACAGAGACACACATAGTTGCCATGTCAGGGATTAGAACTCCTGCCTAACTAGTTTATCACACTACAGTATTACACAGCTGTAGGACACACCACAAAGATTACTGGGCTATACCTTTCCCAAAGGTATATTTCACAGTGAATGACATCAGCAGCCTTGCCAAAGTAGAGCATTTGAATTGTAGTGAATGTGACTAGCCTAAAAATCATTGCTCCCTACACAGACAGAGACACATGCACACAAACACAGTTGCCTTGTCTGGGAATATAATTCCTACCTAATTAACTTATCATACTACAGCATTACGCAGTTACAGGACATGCCACGGAGATTACTGGGACTACTTTCCCAAAGGTGTATTTCACAGTGAACAACATCAGCAGCCTTGCCAAAGTAGGGTATTTGAATTGTAGTGAGTGTGACTAGCCTAAAAATCATTGCTACCTACACAGACTGAAACACACACAGTTGCCATGTCTGGGATTAGAACTCCTACCTAACTAGTTTATCACACTACAGCATTATGCTGTTATAGGACACATCACAGAGATTACTGGGCTACATCTTTCCCAACAGTGTATTTCACAGGGACTGAAATCAGCAGGCTTGCCAAAGTAGGGCATTTGAAATGTAGTGAATGTGACTAGCCTAAAAACCATTGCACCCTATACAGAGACACACACATAGTTACAATGTCTGGGATTAGAACTCCTACCTAACTAGTGTATCACACTACAGCATTACGCAGTCACAGGATGTGCCACGGGGATTACTGGGCTACACCTTTCAAAACGTGTATTTCACAGTAAATGACATCAGCAGCCTTGCCAAAGTAGGGCATTTGAATTGTAGTGTGTGTGAGTAGCCTAAAAATCATTGCTCTCTACACAGACAGAGGCACACACATGCAAACACACACACACAGTAGTCATGTCTGGGATTAGAACTCCTACCTAACTAGTTTATCACACTACAGCATTATGCAGTTTTAGGACATGCCACAGAGATTACTGAACTATCCCATTCCCAATGGTGTATTTCTAAGTGGATGACATCAGCAGGCTTGTCATAGTAGGGCTATGGGGAGAGCAGTGTGTGTGCATGGGCCATAACCCATTAATCTACAGGTTGACTTACCACATGCAGGCACACACAGGGTTATATTCCACAGGTAAGTGTATACAGCTGCTAGATGACTACTGCCTTGTGCAGTCATGTTGTACAGCTAGCACTTGCACCACAGTCTGTAATGCTGATGGATACCAGTGGCTAATTTCTACAGTGAGTGACATTTACACATCATGTGTTTCTAGCCATGTGGCTGTATGCTGGGTGGGATAGGCCTCATGATGGATGGCTCTTTGTCACAGTCACTCTCTTCCACACCTCTATGTATGTCTACTTTTGGCATATTATAGTGTGTTGTCCTTGGATATATGTCTGTATTCCTATCCAATGCGTGTGCAAAGCATGACTGCTGCATACTGAGGAATGTATGCACTATCATCTGCAACTGTCAGATATGTATGGTCCACTGTTGTTTGCAGACATGGGCTTCATTTGTTTAAGTGTGTGAGCATGCCCAGTATGACCTTTCAATATGTTGTTGTCTGACATTACCTTCATTTCTCTAAGTATGTGAGCATGACCAGTATGCCCTTCTGTATTGAATGTGTGGATCCATTCCACGTAGTTTGTATTCCAGTGCAGACCTTTGTGTTGTACACCTACAGGTAGTAAACTGTTTCTGCAGGGTATTCGTAGATCATTTGGCAATATGGAGTCAAATTGTGCAAGGGATAGTGTGTACTGTAGGTGATTGTGTCTGTGCTGCTTCTGCTACATGGTACTGGTGTTAGCAGAGATATTCAGACATGTGCACTGTTATACACTATGATGTTGTATGTCCTCAAGTACTGTCAGGTGGGCATTCTTGCTCACAGTGATGTCCTGGGGAACAAGGGTGAATGCAGCTGTGTCCAGTATTGTGGGTAAACCCTTCATATGGAAAGATATGCCATTCTGGAGGGGGAACTGCAGACACTTGCTGCTGGGTCTGTGTATCTGGTTCAGCACCTTGGTACAGTGCTGGCAGAGGATACCATACTTGTACCTCCATCAACATGACAGTATGGGTTTATCTTGCTGTGGCAATACCTCACAGCTGTACAGATTCACACAGGTTACCCAGAGGCAGGGGTCATATGTCAGGACACTACCCCTATTGTAGTGTACGGCAGGTTTGCAGCCACCCATTTATGTGTTTGCAGCCAGGTATAGTGTGTCCACACAGCTGTGTGTCAGACCTTGCACATTCCATGCTGCACATACTCCCACCCACCCCTCTATTATTCTATCCTCTTGCATACATTATGCATACATTCTCTGATACTTTCCCTAAGGTTATCACCTCATCACAGCTGTATTCTGGTGTTGGTTCGCAGTTCATGCAGTGGGACATGGTGGACATGTTACTGTGGTTTGTCCACATGGCCTTGCATATGGTTTATGTGGAGTATGTTATGTTGTTATTTGGGTGTCCATGACATAACATGCATTGGCAGTACATGTGAGACACAGGCCTTTGGCAGAGGCCTGTAGGCCACTTGGTGGTGATGCAGGCCAGCTGTGGCAGGCCATTGCATTCTGTCAGTACTACAGTCCCAGACTGCCATACAGTATATTCCCTTGGGGTGACAGGGTAGGTGTGCTAGGTGTTCATGCCAATACTTTCTATCAGTATTGATCAGGTGGTGTGGATACTGGCAGGGTGCTACCTACAGCTTGGGACACACCTGCATGGGACACCTGCACTGCGTGCTGCATTCTTTCACTATTGCCATATACAGGTGGGGGTCATATTGTACCCATTACCAACAGCAGGGATACGACCAGAGAGGTGCCTGTGAGTGGTGTTTGGGTGAGCTGGGTGCATGTGTGCTGTGGACACTACTTGCATCTGATCACAGATATGCATGGGGCATTCCAGTTATGCTGTAATGCGCAGGAACATCAGCTGTTTCCAATACATCAGTCCTATCACCTTTGTGATTTGCAAGTGTTCAGGCAGATGACACCAGTATTCCCTACTACAGGCCCAGATAATGTGATGCATACCTCTATGTACAATTCCAAGGGTGTGTCCATTTCACAGTTACACATTATATACTGTATGTCTGGGATACTTTCTCCTGCGTACTGCTTGTTTATCTAGCCCAACAGCCATGCCATGTCAGTTTGTCAGATTGTGACACATACTACCGCCATACATTTACAATGGCTTACTGCTAGCATGTGTTATATTGGTGGGAGTTGCCTTTGGCACTGCAGTTGTGAGGACTTGGCCCTGTCATCAGCAGTAGTGGGCAATGGCCACCGGGTCATACCTCAACATGCATACATACTGACCACTGTCACACAATATGAAACACACACCAACCTAACACACACATACCTGCATATTGTTCAAATGCTACAATTCATCCTGCTAAATTGGCCACCAATGGGCATCTGTGCTCCACTGGTATTATACCTACACATACATGTTACAACATTTCTACATAGGATTGGGGGGCACACCTGACTGTTACTACATGTCTACATAGGATTAAGGGGGGCACACATGACTATTTCTACATTGCTAGACAGGATTGGGGGCACACCTGCCTGTTACTCCATTTCTACATAGGATTGGGGGGGCACAGCTGACTGTTACTACATGTCTACATAGGAATGGGGGCACATCTGACTGTTACTACATGTCTACTTAGGATTGGGGGGCACACCTGACTGTTACTACATGTCTACATAGGATATGGGGGGGCACACCTGACACTTGTACACATTTGCTATGACTGTACAGGTATGTCAGGTACTGCATTTCATTCTGTTTTCTAACCAATCATGCATATCAGTATACTACATGTTTTACATTTGATTGACCTACATATTAGTTTCTGACTTCTTACCCTTCAGAACTAACATCCCACTGCCTGACCTGATGTAATCTGTCTGTGTAGGCCTGGGGGGGTCACCCATAGGCATCATTCATTGGCCTTAGCACAGCCTTTGTTTGTGTTTGTCTACACCTGTCCTGCTGCTGTCACTGTTGTTGGGTATGTGAACCTCCCTGACTGGCATATGTGTGTCATATGAACTCACTTGTGGCCCAGCACATTTCCTGCAGTGGGTTTTGTCACCATGTGTAGTACTAGCTACTATGGTGACACCAGTATTTGTTACAGATCTCATGCTGCCACTATAGGTGTCTACTATCTGCTGGCATCCCATTCAGCCACCCGATTCCCTTGCATGCTCACATCCATACCATAGATACAGGTAACAACACATACTACTACATTCGGCAGTTGGTATGTTGAGTGACTTACCTTATGGGTGTGCCAGTATTGAGGGTGGTGCTGGTGGGTTGTCTATGTCGGATGCACATAGTACACTCCCTACACATGGTTGAGCACAGGTAGTGTCATGTTTGGCATCCCTTTTACTGTATGTGCGAGTCAGAGAGAGGTGTCATTCCCTGGGTCCCTCCTGTGGCAGTGTATGTGCTATGCATTGTCTCTTTGCCAAGGCCAGGGCATACTGGGCATGCTTCCTTCTGCCTACTGGGGCAGGCTCAAGTTGTTCCTCCTCCTCTGAGTCACTCTGTGCCTGTGCAGGCCTCAGCAATGGTGTGGGGCTATGTGGCCTTGCCCCGTGCTGTTCCTGCTACAGCTGTTTCCACAGGATCATATTGTGTAGCATGGCACATACAATGAGAATTTGAGTACATGTAGCTGGTAAGTACTGCAAGGCTCCACCAGATGTGTCCAGGCACCGGAACCATGACTTGAGCATCCCAAACACATGTTCTATTATAATTCTGGTCTGTGTGTGTGCCTCATTATGGAGTTCTTGTTCGGGTGTGTGTGCATTTCTGATGGGTGCCATCAGCCAGAGCTACAGTGCATAACCAGCATCCCCCACTAGATGACCGTAAGGGATGTCCCCATTGGTAAATCCCTGGTACAGCTGTGTCAGATGCCAGATGTGGGAATCGTGATAGCTTCCAGGGCAGCCAGCACACACATTCATTATTATGCCCTGGGCATCGCACATGACCTGGCAGTTGATGGAGAGGAAGCTCTTGCAGTTGATGTAGACCCTACCCCGCTCACCGGGTGGTGCTTTGATGCATATGTGCATGCATTCTATAGCACCCACTACTTCAGGGTATTCTGCTATTTGGTGGAAGAGATGCATATTGCTGGCCAATGCCTCATGGGTGTTGGGGAAATATACATGCTCACTGGCATGTGCTGACATGGCATCCAGGAACTGGTGGCATCCCCTGGATGCTGATTCCTGTGAGATCCCCATGAAATCCCCAGTTGGCCTTTGGAAGATACCTGTAGCTAGTATTCTTAGGCCTACACATACCTTGGTATCCACTGGGATGGGTTCCCCTCGGTTAGTTCTGTGTGTGAGGCATGGCCGTCACAGCTCAATAATTTGCTGTAGGAGGTCCCTGTCCACTTTGTGCTATTGCAAAGTGAATATTCGGAATAAACTGTCTAAAAACCGGACTGTCTGAAAGCTTTATTGTGCATCTTCTGGGGTCCATTTTTTAATTTATAGGTCCCTGTCCACCCTATAGTGCTCTACTGTCTCCAGGTTATGTAGCCCCTGGTAGGTTACCCAGGGTGTGTACACTCTTCTCTGTCTCCTCACTGTAGCTTGGTCAACAGCATTCACATCCTCACCACCCTCAGTCTCTTCCACATGTTGTTGTATGATAGTTACTGCAGCCCCTATCATTTTGTTGTTTTTGATTGTTAAAAGTTCCCCGCTTGTATACACCGGAGGTGTAGAGTATGTGGGAAAAACCAGAGGGAAAGGTGTTTGCAAAGTTTATAGTAGTGTTCTGGGCTGGGCTGGTCTGCTGCCTGTGCAATTGGCTGATTCGGATACATTTCACCTGCCAGCTATGCTAGTTCTCCT
>NC_056746.1:1458229349-1458276849 GCF_019279795.1 Protopterus annectens | reverse complement strand
ATTTTGCATTTGTTTTCATAACTGACAACATCACCAGCACTGCCTTGCTCTATATGTAAGTTTATTTTAGAGCTGTGTTTGCTCTTAGGTATAGATAGGAAATAGTAAGTCTAGTCTAGCTGTTTTCTGTATTGATGTCCAAACTTTTATACTGTATTAGCATTTCTCTGTGATCTCTGAACTCTTGACTAGCACTGTGTAGCAAGAATAATTGTCTTGTGTTCTTATTATTTATTGTTAAATATTTTTAAACCTTTCAACTGTGGATGTTTTATGTAGAGATAATTTAAGGTCTTGAGTACATTGCATGTATATAGTGATACTGTCCAAGCCACTCCAAATAAGCCTTGCTGTTCATCACACTTACCATTTGGATAATAATATTGTACAGTAATAATTGGACATCCTCTGATAAGGGCCTTATTAGTAGCTGATATTAGTGGTTGGTGGCAAGTGGTACTACCGTATAGTCTGGGCAGAAGGGGCATAGCTTGAGAACCTGTGCCAGCCTTCCCCAGGAGTGTCTGTGTGTTTGTATATAACTCATATCTCAAAGTGTGTATGTGTCAGCTACATGGGCAGGGACACAAAGCACTGGTTGGGCAGAGAGGGTGCTGGAGGTTTTAGCTTGACCACTAGGCTGAGATCTGGACCCTATAGCTGTGCCAGTGGGGAGTCTTACTGGGGATCTGGAGAGAAAGGAAGAAACCAGTCCCAGACTGACTGTGATCTCTGTATGCTCTTAAGGGAAATTATACTTTACTGTGTGTGTATTTGTTATCCTTCCCAATGTGGACCCCTCGCTGGTGTTAGTGGTGAGGATTGAGGCTCCTTGATTGCTGGACCAGTGCATGGGCATTACATATTAATTGTTTGACAGTGGTGGGATATCCACACCATATATTAATTGGTTGGCACATACTAATTGGCTTGTAGTGGTGTGGATAAGGAATTCCTGTAGCTTGTGTACAGTGATCACTGAAGGTGATTTTGTACTCTAAATCAGCTATGCAGTGAATATTTAGAGTTCAGATCATAATTGTTTTATTTCTTTTGTGAGCTTAGTCAGGGAGAGCAGGTAAGCATGTCAGCAGAGGAGTATGGAAAGCTGACAAGGAGCCCGTTGGCTGAGATGTTCCCAGGCTAAAGGACAGGTGCAGGGAAACCTGACTAAGGCAGACATGATTGCAGCTTTGGTCACAGCTGCATCAGAAAATAGCAACCAGGAGAATGATCAGACTGGCCGTGGAGATGTACAACACTCAGGGAATGGACACCTCAACCTTTGTGCATAGGACTTAAAAATCCATCTGGAGCTAAAGAGACTTGAGTTGGAGGCCAGACATTTGGAAATGGAAGCTGTGGAAAAGGGGCGGCAGAGGCAGCCTGAAAAGGAGATGCTGACTCTTTGCCAGAGTCATGGAAGTAATGGAGAAGGGAGTAACCGGATCCCAGAAGCACAAAAGGTCAGTAAATGTCTTCCCCAGTTTACAGAGGGGATAATTTTGATAGTCTCATTCATATATTTGAGAGGGTATGTAAACAGTATGATGTTGATAAAAGGCTCTGGGTAAGGTTCCCGACCCCCTTACTCCATGGTAAAGCTGTAACTATTTTGCCCAAAATGTCTGACATTGACTGTCTTGATTATACTGCAGTTAAAAAGTGCTTGTTAGAATTTTTAAGCTAACACCTGAAACTTATAGGAAAAGGTTTTGTGAGCATAGACGCATGGCAGATGAAAGTGTGTGTGAATATGTTGCTGAACTCAGCACTTATATTCATAGGTGGGTGAGTGGATGTCAGGTCACCAATTTTGAAGGGCTGGCAGACCTTTTGGTGAGGGAATAAGCCCTTACCACTTTGCCTGAGGACATGAGGATCTGGTTAGCTGATAGACAATGTGCAATTCAGAGGAGCTGGGGAAGAAGGGAGACCTATACATAGCAAGCAGTGCATCCCTGCACAGGAAAGGGACCCCCAGTACTACTCATGGGTCTAAAGGAACCCATGGTGGGCAGCCCAGACTGCCCCAACAGAATCTGCCAGTAGCATGGGAAACCACTAATCTAGATACATATCCAGGACCTAGGGTTAAATGTTTTGAATGCAACCAGTGGGGACATGTGGCATACAGATGTCCATGGAGGCAAGGTGGGGAACAAAAGGTGAGAGAGCCAGTAAGTGGGAAAGACAAAATGCCAATAGTAGGCTGTCATGAGACAACAGGGGAACCAAACTACCATCCTGCAGATGTCCTGATAGGGAAGGATTTTGATGAGGCAGTACTATGTGTTAATGCAGTTATATGCAGTCAGGCTTTGAGACAAGCATGTGGGTCTGGTAGACTGTGAGACACCCAGACAGACCACATACTTGCAGCCAGGACTGGTGAGGGGGTTGCTTCAGGGAGGAAGCTACGCTGTAGCAGTGAGACTGAAGGTGACCCACAGCTGCTTGTGGGTACTGATGTTCCCTTGGACAGAGTGACTGCAAAGGTAGAGGTGAATAGTAGTACCCAGGCTGACAGTGAGACACCACTGTCAGAGGATGCCAGACTTCCTGTGGATGGGAAGCTGGGAAGGGTTGCAAAGAGAGAGAGTTGAGACAGGCACAGCTCTCAGGCCCTACACTGCAAGGCCTGAGGCAGATAGCTAGTGAGGGGTCTATATTACAACATCGAAGTTCAAAAACTTTGAATGTTATAATATCGAACCCTTTAGTGTGAAAGCTGAGAATAGCGATGCCTCGGACCATCGAAATTTTACCCTAGGGTAAGATTTTGGTGGTCCGTGGCTTCGCTATTTACAACAGTGTGGTGCGATGGTTACGGACCGGGTTTAGGGAAGTGAGCAAACAGAGTTTACAGATTGGGTTCAGGTAAGTGTGGTGTGATGGTTACGGACCGGGTTAAGGTAAGTGAGCAAACGGACTGGGTTAAGGAGAGTGTGCAGTAGTTAGGGACATTAGGGTTAGGGCGCGGGTGAGGTGAGTGTGCAGTAGTGACAGACTTTAGGGTTAGGGGTGGGTTAAGTGAGTTAGGGTTAGGGCGTGGGTCAGGTAAATGTGCAATTGTGTGGACATGAGGGTTAGGGTGGGGTAGGCGAGTTAGGATTAGGGAGCGGGTAAGGTGAGTGTGCAATAGTTAGGGACCTTAGGGTTACGGCTGGGTTAAGGTAAGTGGGTAGCTAGTGGTGTATGTCTGGTTTAGTGTAGGGTTTCGTGAAGTGTATGTGTGTGGATTATTTATTTTGGTGTGCTTGAGTTGTGTGTATGTTTGTCAGAAGAGCGAATTTTTTCCCAGGGAAAAGATTCGCTATTCTGACTGTTCAGTTTTCTGGTGTTTCGATTAAATGGGGTCGATATTATAACATTCAATGTTTTTAGACTTTGGTGTTATAATATAGACCCAATAGTGAGACACCTGATTCTCAAGGGAAGGGGGAATCTTATACTGGGACAAAGGGTTACTGTATAGAGGGTGGACACCTGAGGGAGGGCTGGAAGATGAGAGAATACAGCAGTTGGTAGTGCCTTGAGCCTACCATCTGGCACTTTTAGCCGTAGCCCATGATATTCCCTTTGCAGGTCATATGGGCATAAAACGTACAAAGAGATATATTATGCAGAACTTCTATTGGCCTGGAATTTCCAGAGATGTAACCAGGTACTTCAGGACCTGTGAGCAGTGCCAAAATGTAGGCAAGGCAGGAGACAAGGTGAGAGCTCCTTTAATGCCTTTGCCTGTGATTGAAGAGCCATTTCAGAAGGTAGCTATGGATATTGTGAGGCCTCTGAGTATCCCAAGTTCCACAGGGAAAAAGTATATCCTAGTAGCAGTAGATTATGCTACAAGATACCCTGAGGCAGTGGCTTTGTCCTCTATTGAGGCAGAAAAAGTGGTAAATGCTTTATTACAGATTTTAACCAGGATGGTTTTCCCAAAAGAAATACTGACTGACAGAGGTGCCAATATCATGTCATACCTGCTGACTTGTCTGTGGAAGTACTGTGGGGTGAAGCAACTGAAGACAACCCCCTACCATCCCCAGACTAATGGTCTTGTTGAGAGGTTAAATTCTACACTCAAGTCCATACTACAGGCATTTGCAGATCAGTTTAAGAGGGAGCGGGACAAATATTTGCCCCATCTGTTTGCTTACAGAGAGGTTCCCCAGGAATCCAAAGGTTTTTCACCCTTTGAGTTGCTGTATGGGCATAGAATGAGGGGACCTCTAGATTTAATTTGTGATGAGTGGGAAGGTGAGTGTGAATCTCATAAGGAGTCTATTGTGGCATATGTCCTAAACCTCAGGACAAGGCTCAGGGAACTTATGGGCTTGGCCCAGGAGAACCTGGCAGAAGCCTAACAACAGAAAAATATATGGTATGACAGGAATGCTCAAGCTAGAGAGTATGCTGAAGGGCAGCAGGTAATGGTTCTCATTCCTGTCAGACACAACAAGCTGCAAGCAGCTTGGAAGAGACCCTACAAGGTGGTAAGAAAGGTAAGTGATGTTAATTACATGGTAGAACTGCTAGGCAAGAGGCAAGGGAACAACTTGTACCATGTTAACATGATGAAACCTTACCATGATAGGGAGTCCCTTGTGCTGAGTATTTGCAGTGGATTGCAGGAGGAGTCTAAAGGAGATCTGGTGACTGATCTCCTCAGTGAGGCTCGGACTGACATCTCAGTGGAAGGGGTAGCAATGGCCCAGCAGCTAACTCCTACCCATATTCAAGAAATTCAAGCAGTGTTACAGGAGTCTGGGGACATGTTTACTGGGAAACCAGGGTGCACCCACCTGGTGCAGCACCAGGTAGATACAGGATCCCAAAGGCCTATTAGCCAGGCCCCTTATTGGATGCCTGAAAGAGTCAAACAGACTCTGAGGGAGGAGATACAGGAGATGTTGAAACTAGGGGTAATTCAAGAGTCCAACAGTCCCTGGGCCTCCCCAGTGGTGCTGGTGCCAAAGGAGGATGGTAGCACCAGGTTCCGTGTGGACTACAGGAAATTAAATAGTCACACAGAGTCAGATGCTTACCCCATGCCTAGGACAGTTGAGGCCATACAGCAGCTGGGTGGGGATAAGTATCTTATCACCACTGCTCTTACCAAGGGTTACTGGCAGGTGCCCTTGACTCCCAGTGCTAGAGAGAGGTCAGCCTTTGTAACTCCTTTTGGCTTGTATGAGTTCATGAAGATGCCCTTTGGGATTAAAAATGCCCCAGCAACTTTCCAGAGGCTGGTAGATCACATCCTAGCAGGAACAGGTGGGTTTTCCCTTGCTTACTTAGATGATATTCCCATCTACAGCCATTCCTGGCAAAAGCACCTTCAACATGTCAGGGAGGTGCTGAGCAGACTACAGAGGGCACGGCTGACCATTAAGCCAAACAAATGTCAGGTGGGTATAGCAAAGGCTTCCTACCTGGGACATAGAGTGGGGAGTGGTAAGATCAGGCTAGAACCTGCCAAAGTAGAAGCCATTCAGCCATGCCCTGCACTTGTTACCAAAAAGTAGGTGAGAGGGTTCTTAGGAACAGCAGGGTACTACGGAATGTTCGTCCCCAGTTATAGTACCATAGCTGCTCCCCTCACAGACCTGATAAGGAAGAACAGGCCAGATAAGGTAGTGTGGACCACAGCATGTGAGCAGGCATTCCAAAAGCTTAAAGAAGCTTTTGAAGGACCCCCTGTGCTAGCCAGTCCAGATTACAGCAAATAATTTGTTGTGCAGGTGGATGCTTCATAACATGGGGTGAGGGCTGTACTTAGCCAGATTTCTTCAAAAGGTGAAGAGCACCCAGTGGTTTATCTCAGTCATAGGCTTCAACCCAGGGAGGAAAGCTATTCAGCTGTAGAAAAGGAATGTCTAGCCATTGTGTGGGAACTGCAGAAACTTCTGCCTTATCTGTATGGAAGAAAATTCACTGTAGTTACAGACCACTATCCCCTGACATGGTTCAACAGAGCCATCCAGCAAAATGCCATGTTGCTAAGATGGACCCTAGGGTTGCAAGCATATGATATGTCAGTGCAGCACCACAGTGGGAGTAGCAATGCCAATGCAGATGAGCCGTCAAGACAGGGAATGGGGAAAGGTATACTCAGATAGACCTAACCCTCTCAAGCAACATTTCTCAAGGGTTACTTGAAAAACTAGCTTGAGTTCTCCGGGGGAGGGAGATGTTAAGATATGTAAAGGCTGCCAGACTAGCTACATATAATTTTGTAGATAATTCTGTCATTTGTAAATATTAATGTAAATATCCAATTATACAATAGCCTATTAACAAAAATGAAGCTCATTGGTTACCCATTTTTGTTGATAGGCTATTGTGTAAATGGACATTAACTTTACGGAATTCTGAATTACAAATATTAATGTAAGCCACATGCTTGTTCTCTTAAATGTAAGAAAAGTATGGTAAATGCTGAACTTCAAAAATGTAACCACATTACACTCTGTTGGAGGAAAGCTGATAAGTCAAGCATTGTATAATTGTTTGATCCCAAAACTTGGAGCTGAGATGTCTGAATGAAGGAATTCTTCCTATTGTTTGAGAGCAGAGTTAATGGCTAGAATTTACATGTATAATGTCTTTTATTGCTTTGGCTTCCCAACCAGCTGCAAGATCAAAAGGGCTGTTACACTCTGAGTTTCTGTTAGTCTGGGAAACAGAGAAAAATGATGTCATCTGAAACGAGTCAGTGGTACTGTGTTATCAATTTAAGGACAGAGAGAGAGGGAGAGAATCAGAGCATTTTGCATTTGTTTTCAGAACTGACATTATCCAGCACTGCCTTGCTCTATATGTAAGTTTATTTTAGAACTGTGCTTGCTCTTAGATATAGATAGGAAATAGGAAGTCTAGTCTAGCTGTTTTCTGTATTGATGTCAGAACTTTTCTACTGTATTATTTTAAGCATTTCTCTGCGATCTCTGGATTCTTGACTAAAACTGTGTAGTAAGAAGTATTGTCTTGTATTATTATTTATTATTAAATCTTTTTAAATCTTTTAACTGTGGCTGTTTTATGCAGAGATGTCTAAATGAAGGAATTCTTCCTATTGTTTTGAGATCAAACAATTATACAATGCTTGACTTATCAGCTTTCCTCCAGCAAAGTGCAATGTGGTTACATTTTTGAAGTTCAACATATGCCATAATTTTCTTACATTTAAGAGAACAAGCATGTGGCTTACATTAATATTTACAATTGACAGAATTATCTACAAAATCCTATCTAGCTAGGCTGGCAGCCTTCAAGCATCTTCACAACATGTGAACCATACAGGACATATTTCCATGACCTTACAATGAAATGAAGCTCTCAAAAACATAAATAAGGAAATTAATTTACATCAATGCTACACCACCCCACACTGGAGTCATACTCTCCACATAAAAATTACAGTGTTACAATACTGCAATTACACATTCCTAAATGTTTCCCAATTAAATACACAATGACATGGAAACCAAGTTAGAAACAGTTATTTGGTAATAATGTATATTATAATTCCAGAACCATGATGCTACAGAGTTTAGTAGGAAAGGGAATGGAGGTAGGAGCATAAGCATTGTGCATCAAGTCCAGTTTCTTTCTTTGGATATGAAATAACCCTCATACTGGTTAATTTCCATGCTTTTACTGCTTTGAAACAATGAACCAAGGAACTGACAAGAATAACAGCGTACTCCACCAAAACTCCAAGATCAAAATGCTGCTCCAGTAAGCACAAACCCCATTTTTACTAAGTTTAAGGGCTTTAATTCAGTAAAGTATGAACTCCATCAGAAACTAATCACCCATCCTCTTCACTTCCTTTTTAAACAGGAAAAGGCTCCAAAATCAGTGAATGAATTTAAAGAGATACACACATAAAAGCACCTATTTACAACAACAGTATGCATGCAGAATAAAAAGCTAAAAACCATTGTGACTACCAAAAAATAAAGAATGTGGTAGGAAAATGCATATATACAGGTTGGAAAAAACTTCTACAGAAAACCAGGTAAGAGACAATCATAAGAAATATTTTGTGCTAAAAAGTATAATATGTATCAAAAACACAATATATAAAAAAATCATTAAAGATGGTGCTTTGCTTCTTAAAATAGGTTTGATCGAAATCACGTCATTCACACCAGGTAGAACACTTGTGCTGACAAAAACCTGCCAATAATACTCTCTTTGCTCAACCAAATGTTCCCTGTCTCCCCTACTAGGAATGGGGACCTTTTCTAGGACAGTAAAAGCAAACTTCCTAAACTCTTTTGTTCCACAGCATAGGAGACCTATTTGGTAGCTAGGGGGTACTTGTTTTTTTCCGGGAGGTATGACTATGCATTTTTGGCATTTAACTAGGGGCCGCTCTGGCACACCAGTTTCTTCCGTTTCTTCTGATCATTACAAATAGCAGAGTGCTTGTGCAATGCATTAGTTGAATTGGCCTTACTAATAGCATAAACATGCTGATATATTCTAGTTTTTAAATAGCCAGTTATTTTCCCAATGTAAAATGCTGAGCAGGAGGCACAAAAGGCTATATACACTACCCCTTTTGTTCTGCCATCATAGCAGACCCTAACTGAAATTAACTTGGGGTATCCTGGGACAGAAACATTTGATCCTTCAAATCCAGCTCCAGACAAGTGACAAGTGGAGTACCTTAGGGTTCAGTCTTGGGACCGCTCTTGTTTGGCATCTACTTCTCTGAAGTACAGGCCAACACTAAGGGACTCTGGCTAACAAATTTCACAGATGACTGCAAACTGAGAGCCATTATTGAATCCCCAAATTATGTGGATATTCTACAAAAGGGCCTTACAGAAACAGATGTTTGGTGCCAGAGCCATGGACTCAAGCTTAATGCCAAGAAATGTATAGTTATCCCCTTTGGGAAAAAACATGTACCCATGAATTACCACATAGGTGGCAGTACAATAAACACCGAAAATGTGATGAGAGACTTAGGGACACAGGTGGACAGTGGTCTCACCTTTAATAACCACATTGCCACAATAGTCAGGAAATCTTTCTATGTGGCACACCTCATCACTAAACTTTTCATCCAGAAAAAAAGGAGGTCATTGTCCCACTGTACTCATCCCTTATTAGACCCATTATAGAGTACAATACCCCATTTGGTATGTACCTCACAAGACATCTGCAACAGCTGGAAAGGCCACAGAAATAACTCAGTAAAAGAATCACAGGCCTAAAGCAGATGCCCTATACTGACCATCTAAAAAAACTCCAGCTATACTCTGTGGCATATCGTCTACTCAGAGGCAATCTCTGCTTAACATACAATGCCATGTCAAACCCTGAGCTGCTGGACATGCTCCACTTAAAAAAGTCCCAATCCCTCAGAGCCACATGCTCCAGGGATCAAATCTTGTCATCACAATGAACAAAACATGCTGAAGAGATAGGTTCCTGACCCAGAGACTCTCCATACTCTGGAATAGACTGCCCATACATGTCAAGCAGAGTGCCTCCTTAGCCTTCTTCAAAAGGAATCTTGACAACTGGACGGGAGATAGGAAATGTACCCCGGGTATCACGTCAATCACCCTGCTAGACAGGGGTCCATGGAAGTAAATATTGTGGGAATAAATATCCAGGGAATTGTTATAGCTAGGCTTGTATAGTCCCTAGGGCTAATAGCCTAATACCAACCTATGAACCTATGTACCTGCAATGTCTGCAGGCACCACATCGCTTCATACCCAGAAGTTTAATGTTAGCACCTTCTGTACAACTGCTCCAATCAAAAATAGCCTTCAGATTACTACTGTTCTTGTACACAAACCTTGGTTTATCATCCAGTTGCTGCCACATACCAAATGTACCAAATACCGAGTACCAATGAGTGCTAAAGGAACATTTTAAAGAGTGAATCTCCCTATTGTACTCCATCACAAATGCCTCTGACATGTTTGCCATTGCCTTAGGCCTCTCAGCATTCTGAACTGTACTTTTTGAATGCAAAAGGGGAGCATAGCAAGTGTTCCTACCCTCTGTAACCAAAGTCCATGAATTATCCAGTAGGTTCTGAGGATACCTTCAATACTTAAACATAATACTAAGCCTGACCATCTCCTCAAAAAAGTGTCATCATCTGATATTAACCTGCTTAATCTGATATACTGTCCCTTAACCAAATTGTTCTTCTGCCACCACAGGTGTTAACTATCAAGTGCAGGTATGCATTTGAAAAGGTATCCTTATAGTAAATGTTAGATTCATACCTCCTATGATCCAAATTCTTATATAGGGTGATATCCAGATAATTAATAGAATGTTTTTTGTTTTGTTTTTCTGGTAGGTAAACTCCAAAAAGTCTGTGGAGTCAGACATGTGCTTAATAAAATCATCCACTTCCTTGAGCTCCCTTTCCATAAAATAAAGATGTCATCCATGTACCTAAGGAAGGATGCTATCTTGGAAGAAAAAGTTGCATCTAAAATCCAAGAAGTTTCCCAGTGCCATAAAAACTATGTTTGCAAAACTTGGAGCTGATGCTGCACTTATGGGCACCCCCTTGCACTGTTTAAAATATTTGCCCTCATAGTACACAAAGTTGTTAGCAAGGACAGTCTCCCTGCATTGGCAAATTAAATTAATTTCACAATTATTAAAAGCAGTAAGATCAAATAATTCCTCATGAAACCATTCAAGCCCCAAATCATGGGGTATCACTAAAACAAATCTTTAATGTCCACAGTGACAAGCTATCACCAATGAAATGAGTGTTTGCTAATGTCTGCAAAAAGTGCCATGAGTCCTTTAAAAGATGTTTCTTATCAAAAGAATAAGACTTTAATTTAAAATTCATGTATTTGGTGAAAGGTGCTGTTTTAGCACCTGCCAAAGCAACTATCGGTCTCAAGGGGGGATTTGTAACCTATTTGTGGATCTTTAGTATCCCGAAAATAGCCAGGATATCCTCAAGTTTTTTTGCCACAAATACTTTCCTGACCTTAGGAGGCAAGTTATGTGTTATAAAAATATCCTGCAATGCCAAGTCAATGGCATGATGTGCTATATGAATCTTGTTACAGGAAACTTCTATAAAAATCTCCCATTATTAAAGTACTCTGACATTTTAGGGGAATATAGAAAGTGGTCCATAATGACCCCCCCCCTTGTTAGGCTTCATAACCTGTAACCTCCTGTCTGTAGATAATATATGCAATAACTCTCTCTTTCCTAATGAGTCACATTATAATGCCTGGATTCGTTCATTTTGCACCAATTTGTAATAGAATGCTCACAGAGCTGCTCAAAAACAACCACTGGTGATGCAAGGGGTAGGTTAAAATTACTACTTCTACATGACCTTTTATCATAAGAAATCCTTACATAGTCAGAAAAAAAGACACCTCAAGTTTAATTTCCTAGTATATAGTCTAAGCTCAGTAAGGAAGTCAACTACCCTAGGCTTACTAGTAGGAATAAATTTAAAACCTCTTTGGAACAAACTACCAAACACAGTGGAAATCTTGAGTCTAGGAAAATTATAAATTTTGCAGACTCCATATTTGTAAACAGTACCTCTTGTATCAATATCTAAATTTTCAGATACAATTAGTTACATGGTCGCGCTTTCTGATAATTCACCCTTTGGAACTCCTGCCTGGGATATGAAGACTGGGATGTGTATTCGCCTCCTGTTTGCTCTGTGTTTCCTCCATTCATCTTTTTGTCCTCCATGGGAGGCTTTCCCCTGAAAAATGGGCAGATTCCTCATTGTAGTATTCCGTTCCCTCCTGGTCAGTTATGGAGTGAAGGGCACACTTCCCAAGGCCTTTTTCGCCCCTTGGACCTAGATAAACAGGTTTGTCCTTCTAATCCTTTGCATCCCTCCAAATTTCTTTCTGTTTCCTTTTAAAATATCCCATCTTCTCTTGCTCAGTTTTCCAAAAAAAATCCTGTGGAAATCCTTGGAGTGGTCAGAAAACAATAAATCTTTCTTCATCTCCTCATCCGTTTTTTTATGTTATCCTCCAACTTTGCCAGTTGCCTCGTTGTCCCGAATGATACTGTGCATAACCTCGATTCCACTCTGGTCAAAAAATTCCAACATCTTGTGATGCACGTTTGTTGGCAATGCAATAGTTCAAAAAGGAATTGTCCATTTGAAGAGTCTTAACCTTAGTGAGCAACTTTTCAATTCTATATCTTAGCACCAAGTGTAAGATCATACTCAGTAGCAGTACAAACATTTTCTAAAGGAATTTCTGTGCAGTTTTGACCAAAAACTTATTTAGAACTATACCAGTCCTGCACAATTCCATAACAACTCGTCAGTTGCAGCCTAGGTGCCAAATTACCAACATGAGTAGTGGAAATCAAAGTGGGTGGTCTTCTAAAAAAAAACAGCAGCATATGTTACACCAGGACCAGCGTTTCCTCCACTATTCACATTTTTTGAAGCAGGTACCAAGCTGCAGATATTCTCCATGTCATGTGGAAATGTAGCAAGGCACACAACCTATGGTGCTCTTTAAGAGCTAGGTTAGAGAAGATGGGATATGAAAAATCAATCCTGTCATGGAAGACAGCTATATTGCACATTAACACGACTCAACTTCCAAAAATAAAAAAAAAAAATGTCCTTATCATGATGTGTGCCCTTATTAAATTTTATATCACTAAAAATTGGAATGTCACATCTCCAATTATATGGGAAGGCTTTAGCAACATTGCTATTAAATATATCTCATCTCACAAATAGTTTATACAAAAACAAAAAAGAAACACTATTATCAGAAATATTGGGGTTACTTACTAGATGTAATTCTTAACAAAGAAAGACAGCCTGTACACTGACATGCTAAGATAAATTTATATTATGCAATAACTACATTATAACCAGTTTTTAGTTTTTTCTTTTTTTTTCTCTTCTTTCCCTTTTTCCTCTTTATATATCTAATTGTATTCCCTAATTACAATACGTATAAGTGGTTGAATTTCTATATGTATCTTCTTCATAAAATATGTCCCTTATAATATCCCTCACTTCCCTAAGTGATGTTAAAAACCTTTTATAGTCCATTTGATGATGTAGTGACTTCTACTGTATATAGTGTATATATATTTCTTGTGTTATTAGTTTTTTGAATGTTTCCTTTTTGTATGTACTGTTTGCTTTGTGTGTTTGATTGGATGTATCGCTGTTAATATCTGAAAATTCAAATAAAGAGATTTTAGAAAAAAAAGAAAAAGAAGCAGGTACCAGTCAATTAACCTGTTCCTTTAGTTGACTCGTACATCCCAATAGTAAAGTGAGGTTAACCGACGTACCATTAAAAGTAGAAGCAGCAGCACCCCTCCAGAACTGCTACAAAGATCCATTTGTGACACACTGCTCATGAAACACAAAGACAAAGCAACCAGGTAACCAACACGATTAACAATGTACTCCACCAAAACTCCAAGATCAAAATGCTGTTCCAGTAGTCACAAACCTCAATTTTATTAAAAGTTTAAGCGCTTTCATTCAGTAAAGTATGAACTTCACCAGAAAATAATCACACACCCATTTCACTGCCTTTTTAAACAGGAAAAGGTGCCAAAACAGTGAATGAATTTAAAGAAATACACACAAAAGCACTTATTTACAACAGTATGCATGAAAAATAAAAAGCTAAAAATCATTATAACTACTAAACAATAAAGAACATGGTAGGGAAATGCATATATATACAGGTTGAAAAAACTTATACAGAAGACCAAGTAACAGATAATCATAAAAAATACTTTGTCCTAAAAAGTGCAATATGTATAAAAAACACAATATATGAAAAATCATAAAGATGCTGCTTTGCTTCTTAAAAAAGGTTTGATCGAAATCACATCATTCAAACCAGGTAGAACACTTGTGTTGAGCAAAACCTGCCAATAATACTCTCTTTGCTCAACCATGAGTTTCCAGTCCTCCCTCTACTAGGAATGGGAACCTTTTCTAGAACAGTAAAAGCAAACTTCCTAAACTTGTTACAACTAGTAGAGTGCTTGTGCAATGCATTAGTTGATTTGGCCTTACTAATAGTGCAATCATGCTGGTATATTCTAGTTGTTAAAGTGCCAATTGTTTTCCCGAAATAAAATGCTGGGCAGGAGGGACAAAAGGCTATGTACACTACCCCTTTTGTTACACAGTTGAACTTGCTCCTTACTGAAATTAACCTGGGGTATCCTGGGACAGAAAAATGCAATCCTTCAAGTATGTACCTACATTGTCTGCAGGCACCACATCACTTCATAACCAGATTTTTAGTGTTAGTACCTTCTGTAAGAATAGCCTTTAGATTACTACTCTTCTTGTACACAAACCTTGGTTTGTCACCCAGTTGCCGCAACATACCAAATGTACCAAATACAGAGTACTAATGAGTGCTAATGGAACATTTTAAAGAGGAAATCTCCTATATAAGAATTTGGATCATAGTAGGTATGAATCTAACATTTACCATAAGGATACTTTTTCAAATGCTTACTTGCACTTTGATAGTCAACACTTCTGGTGGCAGAAGAACAATTTGGTTAAGGAGCAGTATACCAGATTAAGCAGTTAATATCAGATGATGACACTTTTTTAAGGAGATGGTCAGGCTTAGTAGTATGTTTAATGATTGGGGCTATCCTCAGAACCTACTTGATGATTCACGGACTTCAGTTACAGAGGGTAGGAACACCCGCTATGCTTCCCTTCTGCAGTCCAAAAGTGCAGTTCAGGATATTGAGAGGTCTAAGGCAATGGCAAACATGTCACAGGCATTTGTGATGGAGTATAATAGGGAGATTTCCTCTTTAAAATGTTCCATTAGCACTCATTGGTACTCTGTATTTGGTACATTTGGTATGTTGCAGCAACTGGGTGATAAACCAAGGTTTGTGCACAAGAAGAGTAGTAATCTAAAGGCTATTCTTACAGAAGGTACTAATACTAGAAATCTGGGTATGAAGCGATGTGGTGCCTACAGACAATGCAGGTACATACTTGAAGGATTGCATTTTTTTGTCCCAGGATACCCCAGGTTAATTTCATTTAGGGGGAGTTAGGACTGCGGAAGAAAAGGGGTAGTGTACATAGCCTTTTGTTCCTCCTTCCCAGCATGTTATGTTGGGAAAATGATTGGCCCTTTAAAAACTAGAACATATCAGTATGTTTACGCTATTAGTAAGGCCAGCTCAACTAATGCATTGTGCAAGCACTCTACTAGTTGTAATGAGTTTAGGAAGTTTGCTTTTACTGTCCTAGAAAACGTCCCCGTTCCTAGAAGAAGGGGGGGACAGGGAACTTTTGGTTGAGGAAAGAGAGTATTATTGGCAGCTTTTGCTCAACCCAAAATTTCTACCTGGTATATATGACATGATTTTAATCAAACCTATTTTAAGAAGCAAAGCAGCATCTTTATGATTTTTTGTATATTGTGTTTTTTATACATATTATACTTTTTAACATAACATATATCTTATGGTTATCTGTTACTTGGTCTTCTGTATAAGTTTTTTCAACCTGTTTATATGCATTTCCCTACCATGTTCTTTATTTTTTGATAATTATAATGATTTTTAGCTTTTTATTCTGCATGCATACTGTTGTTGTAAATAGGTGCTTTAATGTGTGTATCTCTTTAAATTCATTCACTGTTTTTGGCACCTTTTCCTGTTTAAAAAGAAAGTGAAGTGGGTGTGTGATTAGTTTCTGATGAAGTTCATACTTTACTGAATGAAAGCACTTAAACTTTTAATAAAATTGAGATTTGTGACTACTGGAGCAGCCTTTTGAACTTGGTGCTTTGAAACAATTATATCTTGTGCAGAGGCTCATAGGTAGTTAAAAGGCACACGGTCAGCATCACCAACATTTCTGTAAAGATAAATAGACAGATAACCCCACATATAATTTCCTGTGCTCAGAAAAGTCCCTGCTCCCCCCCCCCCACACACACACATATACACTCCCTTTTTTCTTACTAATGTTGAAAACGTGAAGCAGTTATTAAGGCAATAATACACGTCTGGAGCAAGAGTTATCATGGGATTTATTCCCAACTGGAAAGGTTTGCAACTGAGATTGAAGCTATGGGATCAAAACTCAAGATCATGATGGAGAATATTCCACCATAAGTCCTTTTTCGATGCCAGGTATCATATTATGCCACGGGTTCTTTGTACCTTTTACATAGAACTTCTCTTAAACCAGATAATGTTGTTTATGTCGGCTTTATACAGCAAACAACCACTCTTGTCGTCACCATACAAAAAAAATATCTATCTCTATATGACCCTCTTCAAAAGGAACCTTGACAATTGGATGGGAGATAGGAAATTCACCCCGGGGATCACATCAGTTGCCCTGCTAGACAAGGGTCGAGGGAAGTAAATATTGTGGGAAGAAATATCCAGGGAATTGTTATGGCTAGGCTTGTATAGCCCATAGGGCCGATAGACTAGTACCAACCTATGAACCTATATATATAGTCATTGTACATGCTGGTGTGAATGACCTGAGACATACCTCCCTGGACTGCATGAAAAGAGACATAGAGGAGCTCTCTGATCATGTAGCCCAGGCTGGTATGACCCTGACCTTGAGCAGCATCTTACCCTCACCTAGAATGATGCCACAGTACAAAGACAAAATGATCAATTTTAACAATTGGCTAAAATTTTGGTGTCATTCAAAGGGGATCCAGTGTCTGTCAGCCTGGAATGACATGCTCGACAAGCCACGTTTCTTCGCTAGGGACGGCTTGCACCTGTCACCACTGGGCTTTCGGATATTGGCAAAGGCACTTGCCACCCCCATAGTGCCTTTTTTAGGCAAGGCTCAAAAGTCAAACCCACCCCCATAGACAGCACAAGGAACAAGAAACTAAGGGTAATGCTGCTAAACGCCAGAAGTCTTAACCTCAAGATGCACGCACTCAAAGCTCTCCTCAGTATGGAGAACATCGATATCTGTGCAGTGACAAAAACCTGGTTCAAGGCTCCAGAGAGCACCCCAGCACTACCAGGCTATACCTCGTATCATGCTTTTCGGCCCCAAAACCCTGACCGAACCACAAAAGGAGGGGGAGTTTCCATATTTATCAAGGATATCCACACCTCCAGGTTAGTGGCATTGCATGAAGTATCGGAGACCATCCATGTGCAACTAACAGTGGGCAAGACTGCTCTTCAGTTTATAGCATCCTACAGACCACCCTCTCAAAGTCAGGAATCCCATTCGGCCTTCCTGAAAACATTGGAGAACATGAAGATCTCTCCGAACACCATTATATTGGGCGACTTCAACTACCCAAACATTGACTGGGAGCACTACTCAAGCCCCAGCACCTTAGCCCAACGATTCCTGGAAATTATAAACTCACATGCTATGGAACAACTAGTCACCACTCCCACAAGAGGGGACATCATACTAGACCTGATCATTACCAACATGGGGACTCTATGCTCTACACCAGAAGTATATCCCTCATTGGTAAGATCAGACCATAAATTAATTTCACTGGATGTCCACATCACGACCCCACCCCAGCCCAGAAAACCACACTGAAAAACTTCTCAAAAGCAAACTTCTCACTTCTCAAAAAGGAACTGGAATCCTTCAAGGCCCCAGGGCCAGTGGAAACTACAGCCCAAACTGCAGAATCCTATATAAATGCATTCTACGGACATCTCCAGGAATGCATGGATCATGCTATCCCAAACAAAACCAAGACCCAATCATCCAAAGGCAGGCGTCCAGTTTGGTGGACCCCTGCCATAAATAAACTGTACAACAGAAGGAGGAAGCTACTACATGATAGAGCAAAATCCCTAATAGGGAAGGCATCTCTGATCAGTACTAGCAAAAAATTACATTGCCTCATAAAATCCTCCAAGGCCAGCTTCGAGAGAAAAATTGCACAGGACACCAAAGACAATCATAAGGCTTTTTTCAGTTATGTTAGAAACCTGGGATGCAACTCCCAGACTTGTTCTGAGTTGATTCTAAACGACAAAAAATACACTGAACCCACAGACATCGTCAATATCCTGGCAGACAGGTTCAGTGCAAACTTCTCCACCCCCTCCCCCACAAAAGAGCAAGTATCTATCCTGGCAGAGGGCTGCCTCCCAAACATCTCAGATGCTCAGGTGAAGGCTGCCCTCTCCAAAGCAAAAAACACTGCTTCCATGGGACCAGATGGCGTCCCAGGTTGCATCCTACATGAACTACAAGAGGAACTAATCCCTCAAATAAAACAGCTATACAACCTCAGCCTCACTACAGGATATGTGCCCACAGAATGGCGTACAGCAACAGTGGTCCCACTCCACAAAGGTGGAGCCTCTACGGACCCTGGAAACTATTGCCCCATAAGCCTGACTAGCTTAGTCTGCAAGGCTATGGAGAGGATCATCATGGAGCTCATAAACAAAGACATTGGGGACCTACAGACACTAGATCCTACCCAGTTCGGCTTTGTCAAGGGCAGATCCTGCCTTTTGAACCTGGTTGACTTCTTTGAAACAGTCACCAAAGCCATAGATGAAGGGAAGGTAGTCCACATAGCCTATCTGGACCTTGCAAAGGCATTTGACACAATACCCCACTCGGGCATCATAGATAAGCTATCCAGCTTAAATATAACCCCCTATGTCACAAGATGGGTCGCAAACTGGCTCAAAGACAGAACCCACAGTGAGAGTTGCTGGAGCCATGTCAGACTCAAAACCGGTCACAAGTGGCGTCCCACAGGGTTCTGTCCTGGGACCACTCTTGTTCGGTATATACTTTTCCGAGGTACAGGCAAATGTGGGAGGACTATGGCTCACCAAGTTCGCAGACAACTGCAAACTGGGCACCATAATCAACTCTCCAGCTGACACAAACATCCTTCAAAAAGGTCTCACAGAGACAGATAACTGGTGCCAGCACCATGGTTTAAAGCTAAATGTCAAAAAATGTATAGTCATACCCTTTGGCAAAAACAATGTGCCCACAAATTACCACATAGGCGGAAACCCATTAAGTGCAGAGAAAGTTATTAGGGACCTGAGGACCCAAGTTGATAGCAATCTCTCCTTTGAAAACCACATTGCCAAAGTGGTTAGAAAGACCTTCTACATAGCCCACCTCATCACAAAGGGTTTCACATCTAGATCAAGAGAGGTAATCGTGCCTTTATTCATCCCTCATCAGGCCCATCATAGAATACAATGCCCCTTTTGGGATGTACCTTACCCGACACCTGCAGCAATTAGAAAGACCCCAAAAGTATCTCACCAAGAGGATCAAGGGTCTCAAACAGATGCCATATGCTGCTCGGTTAACAAAACTCCAGCTCTACTCAGTTGCATACCGCCTACTTCGAGGCGATCTATGCCTGACATACAAAGCTATGTCAAATCCAGAATTAATGGACATGCTCCACCTCAGTAAATCTAAATCCCATAGAGCCACACACTCGAGGGACTTGAACCTCAGCACAGAAATAAATAGAACTTGCTGGAGGGACAGGTTCATAACCCAGAGGCTCCCTTCGCTCTGGAATAGAATTCCAGTTCCTGTGAGGCAAAGCACCTCACTGAATCTCTTCAAGAAGAATCTCGATAAGTGGATGGGGGATCGTAGGTTTGTCCCAGGGATTACTCCCGTGTCACTATTGGACAGAGGCACAGTAAACTAAACCTTAAAAAGGGCACAGTATACTCAAATCAAGGGGTGGCGTAAGCCATACAGAATCGGGCTTTTAATTGCCCCAGGGCAGATAGCCTAGTATGAACCTATGAACCTATGAACCTATATATATATATGGTTCCCATTCAGAAGCCTGAAACATCATAAGCCTGAAAATCAAAATCCTGAAACAAAAAGCCTGAAAATTCAGAATCCTGAAAACTCAAAATCCTGAAAGCCCAAAATCCTGAAAGACCAAAATCCTGAAACTCAAAATCCTGAAAACACAAAATAGACATACTGATGTCATTGTGGCTTTGCTATTGTTAGCCCTGTGGTGTTAGGTCATGCGTTGGGGTCAGGTAAGTGTGCGGTTGGTTTTATTTTAGGGTTAGGGGCGGTTTAAGTGAGTTAGGGTTAGGGCGCAGGTTAGGCATGTATGCAATAGTGACAAATATTGGGGTTAGGGGCGGTTTAAGTGTGTTAGGTTTAGGGCGTGGGTCAGGTGAGTGTGCGATAGTGACGGACCTTAGGGTTAGGGTTAGGGTCAGGGTCAGTTGGTAGATATTAGTGTCTTTATAGTGACATATTAGCATTATTTGTGTTTTCGGGATTTTGAGTTTCAGGATTTTGGTCTTTCAGGATTTTGGGCTTTCAGGATTTTGAGTTTTCAGGATTCTGAATTTTCAGGCTTTTGGTTTCAGGATTTTGATTTTCAGGCTTATGATGTTTCAGGCTTCTGAATGGGAACTATATATATATATATATATATATATATATATATATATATATATATACACACACACACACATATACTGCCTTAGATCCATTTTTGCGATTATGCTACTGCTTTACTCCTGGTGACAGAAAGCGCAAAGAGACATTGATTAGTAACCATCTCTGATCAGGCAGTTTGTGTGGCAGTTAGCTGACTAGCCTGATTTGCCATTTTGGTAGAAACTTTGTTTAAATTTTGGACTGTTTTGCAGCTTGGTCTTCTGTTGTGCAGTGGTGTTGCAAATGCTACCCAGATTATCTGGTAGAAGAATGCTACAACAACCTATGCAACATCTCTGGTAAGATCATAGATCACCAAAGAGCCTGTGATCCATTTTTCAAGAACCAGCTTGGAGTAAGTGCTACTGATTTGATCCTGGTGACAGAAGAAGCAGAGGGACATTTATTTCTAGCTGTGTACAGCTGTGGTCAGACAAGCTATGACACCCGTGCACTGGCCCAGAAATCAAGGAGCCTCAATACTCACCATTAGCACCAGTGAGGTGAGTCCACATTGGGAAGGATAACCAGTACACACACACAGTAAAGTACAATTTCCCTTAAGAGCACACAGAAATCACAGTCAGTCTGGGGCTGGTTTCACCCTTTCTCTAAAGATTCCCAATAAGACTCTCCACTGGCACAGTTATAGGCCAGATCTCAGCCTAGTGGTCAAGCTAAAACCTCCAGCACCCTCTCAAACATATGTATGAAACTAGCAAAATTATCCCCCTTTGTAAACTGCAGAAGATATTTACTGGCCTTTTGTGCTTCTGGGGTCTGGTTACTCCCTTCCCCATTACCTCCATGACTCTGGTGAAGAGTCGACATCTCCTTCTCATGCTGCCTCTGCCTCTCCTTCTCCACAGCTTCCATTTTCAAATGCCTGACCTCCAACTCAAGTCTATTTAGATCCAGATGGATTTTTAAGTCCTATGCAGAAAGGTTGAGCTGTCCATTCCCTGAGTGTTGTACATCTCCACAGCCAGTCTGATCATCCTCCCGATTCCTGTTTCCTGGTGCAGCTGTGACCAAAGATGCAATCATGTCTGCCTTAATCAGGTTTCCCTGTACCAGTCCTTTAGTCTGGCACATCTCAGCCAACTGGCTCCTTGTCAGCTTGCCATACTCCTCTGCTGACATGCATGTCTGCTCTCCCTGACAACTAAGCTAATAAAAGGAATAAAACAATTATGATCTGAACTCTGAATATTCACTGAGTGGCTGATTTACAGTACAAAAACACCTTTGGTGATCACTGTACAGAAGCTACAGGAATTCACTATCCACACCATTACAATCCAATATGTGATGTGGCTATCTCACCACAATCAAACAATTAATATTTTATGTGGACATCCCACCACTGCCAAACAATTAATATGTGGTGTGGATATCCCACCACTGCCAACCAATTAATATGTGATGCCCATGCACTGGTCAAGTAATCAAGGAGCCTCAATCCTCACCACTAACACCAGTGATGGGCATGCACATTGGGAGGATAACAAGTACACACACAGTACAATACAATTTCCCTTAAGAGCACACAGAGATCACAGTCAGTCTGGGACTGGTTTCTCCCTTTCTCTCTAGATCCCAGGTAAGACTCCTCACTCACACAGCTATAGAGTGGAGTCCTTAGCCAGGATTCCAAGCCAAGTCCTCCCAGCACTCCTTCTGTCCAACCAGTGCTTCATGTCCCTGCCCAAGTAACTGGCACACACACACACATACACACACACACACACACACACACACACACACACACACACACACACACACACACACACACACACACACACACACACACACACACACACACACACACACACACACACACACACACACACACACTTTGAGATATGATTTATACACAAACACACAGATACTCCTGGGGAAGGCTAGCAGAGGTACACTGGGTATGCCCCTTCTGCCCAGGCTATAAGGTAGTAATCCCCTGCCACCAGAACCCCTACTTATCAGCTACTATAAGGCCCTTCACAAAGGGTGACCAATTTCAGTGTGTAATAATACTGTTATCCAATTAGATAGTGTGACCAGAACTTTTAAGGCTTGGGTAGCTTAGTACAGTATCACTAAATACATGCAGGTGCTCTAGAGTTTAAATTACCTCTACACATAACAGCCACAGTTGAAAGGTTTAAAAATATTTAATGATAAATAATAAAAACACAAGATGAATGTCAGTTCAACACAGTGCTAGTCAAGAGTTCAGAGATCACAGGAAAATGCTTAAAATAATACTGTAGAATAGTCTGACATAAATATAGAAAACAGCTATTCTAATCTTACTATTTTCTATCTATTTCTAAGAGAAATACTAAAGTCTAAAATCCTACTTACATACAGAGCAAGCAAGTGCTGGTGATGTTGTCAGTTCTGAAGACAACTGCAAAATGCTGTCTTTCTCTCTGAGATCTCATAAAATGATAATACATCACCCCTGGCTCATTTTAGATTACATCATTCTTGACACTTCTCTAGTTCGCAGGCTAACAGAAACTCTATATTTACATTTCTTAATTTTTTTCGTAAGCTTGCACCTGGCCAGGAAGCCACAGCAATAGAAGGGTCTATATTAGATGCACGAAAAGACTTTAGCGCGAATGCTCACATGAGTGAAAATGCCAGGAATCTAAACCATGATTGTGGGGTCATGTTACAGTGAGGATTGGGATATTTGCCCTTTCCTCACTGTAGTGCGACCTTGGAGTTACAATATATATTTAGCGGGGGGTGTGGGGGGCACAGCCCCCCACAATAGCAACTTTGATTACCAGCATTTTTGCTCATGTGAGTGTTCACAGTAAAGTCTTTTTGATTTTATAATATAGACCCCAATAGAAGACATTATACATGTAAAAACTTAAAAGTAACTCTGGTCTCAAAACAATAGAAGGAATTCCTTCATCCAGACATCCTGTCTCTGAGCTTTGAGATCAAACAGTCATAAAATGCTTTACTTTATCAGCTTTCTTCCTGCACTGTGCACTGTGGTTACATTTTTGAAGTTCAGAACATATAGCAGTTTTTCTTACATTTACTTTGTAAAACAGCCTGTGGATTATATTAATATTTACAATGACATAGAATTATCTACAAAATTCTATCTAGCTGGGCTGGTAGCCTTTCAGTTTTTCACACAAGCATTAGTAATCACTGAGTTGTAGCCAAAAGACAAATTACCAGTATTCATCTTTCTTGCAAGCCTTTCTTAATTCTTCCCATACTTTTTGCATTGTGTAATGCATAGTACCTCTCCTACTGCTACTTTGTTATGTAACCATGTTCTGGGTTAAACTGAAATTTGGTAGCAATCTTCCTAGTGTAGAGGATATTGCCTTTTTATTTACCATATTATTTAGACAACATAGCCTAGAAACTGTTGTGGAGAATGCACTTCTCTCCTGTTCAGTATTACTGCTTAGTGGTTGCTGTTCTTTCAGGGATTATAGCTATTGTATGCAGTGGCGAGTGTTCTAACTTTTAGATGTTGCTTAGGGACTAGTGCCTAGAAATTGTTCTGGTGGGTGCACTAATGCCCTGTCCAGTGTTACTGCTTAGTGCATGCTCTATCTTTATAGACTGAAGCTGTTGGGGTCAGCACTGAGAGACTGCTAAGTGGTAAGCAGAGGTATCCCAAGCTGTGCAAACACCTGTGGCTCTGCACATTAGCTGCTTAAAGTTAGGTGTTATGTCCCAAGGATTGGTGATCATTCTATGACAAATAACCCTGGCTATTGTGTTTAGTGTCCAGCATGCCTCACCTTAAAATGTAGCTGTGTATTATTAGCAGTTCATTATTATTAGTTAGAGTTCATTATGTGGTATAAAGTAAAACTACAGTGCTCAATGTCCAGCAATGGTTCTGTAATGTGTAAAATGACCAGTATCATACCTGGAACAAATGACCCATGTAGTACTAGAAGTTGTAACTGTAAAAAGTAGTTATGTGAAAATATAATTACTTCCTACAATATAGCTTAATTCTGTCTTTTCACAAAATATTGCTTGACTAACATTTAAACTAACTTTAGAATATCACCCTAAATACTTCTTCCACAAATCTTCAAGGTCGACTACAGCGGTTTCCCTTCAAAAACTGAATACTACATTAATCACCACAAGGCTGATGTAACTTATGTTGTGGCTGTAAGGAAACACTTGCCAATGCCTCCTAGAACACACTCTAAAAGTGCCCAACACACAAAGCACCACCTACTTCAGTTCCACGCACATAAACTGCAAACTCACATAGCTCACCCAAGAGTCACAGATAAAGTGGGCCTGTGCACATAAGGTCCAATAAGTATGCTTCCACACAGAGACATGTTTAGTCATAGGTGACTCTATAGGTGGACATGCAGATGCCATACTCATTAGAATGAACACGAACAAGGTGAATATAAACTGCTTGTCTGGTGCAGGATCTATGATGTTACAAGGGAGCTAAAGACCAATAAACAAGACAAATACAACTACAACCCAATGGCCACTCATAGGAGTGCATGACTTAAGGCATGGTATGGAGAGGGACATGCAGAGAGTTATGATGAGACTTACTATGCATGTATTAGAGCAAGAAAGACTGATCTTCAGTAGTATTTTGCCTTCACCAAGAATGATGCAGAGATACCAAGACATGATTTGCTAAAAACTGAAATTCAGACAACATTATGGTGTCTTTACTCAAGGTAATGCTAGGAGATTACAGAAAGATGCCAAAAATTAAAGCCCTCCTGTAACTCACAAAACAAGAGACTAGGCACTCTATTATGTGCACTATCAAAAATAAAAACCTCACAACAAGAACACACACTAGATACAATTTCACAGAAAGACAAATACTGTTTATTCCAAACAAGGCTTAAGTACGTTCATCCAATATTATGCAGGACTTCATTCTGAATTACAAATCCTTCTTTAGTTACGTTAGAATACTCAAAAAAAGCACCCAACACTTTTCCGAACATATTCATAATGGCATAACCAGAACTGGTGTCGTTTGAGTGAACAAGTGCCTAAAATGTTATCTCACAACAACAGAGTACATTTAGTAGTTTATTCTGATCCGGTCAACATTGCTAACATCCTAGCAAACAAAAGTTCACTTTTCCCTGAATCTCCCAGATCCCTCATCATCACTGAGGAACATGTAGTGAAGACGCTCTTCAGGACTAAATATACTTCCTCCATGGGGCATGACAATATACCTGGCTGATAAATAAATGGTACTAAACAAGCCCTAGTGGTGTCATGCCTTAAACTATTTAACCTTAGTTTAGCCATTGGCTTTCTCCTTAAGGTTTGGAGCACAGCAGTAATGATGGCACTCCACAAGGGTGGTACCTCCACTGACCCTGGAAATTATAGGCCCACCAGCCTGACAAGCAGTAGCATAACTAGGGTGGGATAAAGGAGGCAACTGCCCAAGGTGTCAAAGCACTGGGGACACAATCAGTTGATCCTGATCGCTCTTTAATGCATACCAGCATTTAAAAGCTGGAATCGTACTTATGGTCAAACTGGAGTGCTATTGTGCTCCGTGTGTGGTCTAAACTATAACAACTACTTACAACATTGTAGAAAGCAGTCTACTACATTTTATATGTAAAACAAAAATTAACTGAAACATGAGGGTTGCAGCACTCCATGCAGGGCATAAACTGTAGTGACTGCTTGCTACAGTTTAAAAGAGAAAAAAATATATGTTTCTTTTGTTAAACTAGAATCTGACTGCTGTAGCACTCTGTGCAAGGTATAAACTCTACCAAACTGCCTTAAACATTTGGAGCAAGCAGTTTGCTACAATTTAAAAGAAATAAAGATATTTTTTTTTACTAAAATTGGAGGAAGGCAGGCTGAGGGCACAGTAAAGAAATGGGACCTGATTGTCTATGACAGGAGAAGTTTGTCATGTATCTGACCACTTTCTTGAAGAGATGGGAGTGGGGCATGTGTATTGGTACTGTATGTAGGATGTCAGCCAGTTGCCATCCTACAGATTTTCAGAAGTCCTTTACGCTTCTGGTACAAGTTTTATTTGAAAGTCATGGAGCATATTATAATTGGCCTGATAAATAATAACCTTAAAATATATCATCAGGCTAGACCCAGAGCAGCTTAGCTTTGTCAATGGTAGATCCTGTCTAATGGATCTGTTTAATAGTGTGCAGACAGTTTACCTTATCCTGACTGAGGCATTTGTCCACACAGTGTACTTTAACTTGCCTAGGGCATCTGACACCATTACCCATACTATCCTAGTTAGCAAGCTTAATGCATTACAAATAGATCCTTATACAATAAGATGGATAAAAAATTGTTTAAAAGAAAGAACCCTCACATGCCTTATCAGCGAGTATGAAGGTGATCAGCAGTGTGCAAGAGGGCTCTGTTCTTGGACCTCTTTTGTCTGGCATTTACTTTTCTAATCTGCATACTATGAGCCAAGACCTCTGGCTAACCAGGTTTGCAGATGACTGTAAATTGGGAATCACTGCTAAGCTCCCCTTTGATGCCAAAGCTCTTCAAAAAGAACTTGTATGTGCAGATACCTGCTGTGCTAAACACAGGCTCAAATTAAATGCTAAAAGTACAATATTGCCACATTTGGTAAAAAAAAAACCCTCCCCCAGCATATAACATAGATAACACCCAGCTCCAAAATGAGAATGTTGTTAAACAACTTGGAACTTGAGTTGACAATTCCCTTTCCTTTGAGCATTATGTAACAGTAGTCAGAAAGTCTTACTTAGGGCAGCTAATTTTCTGTAAAGAAATTATTGTCTCTTTATATTCAGTATTGATTAGGCCAATTATTTAATGCATTGCCTCCTTTGGGATGTACCTCTCTAGACATAAACAACTAGAAAGACCACAGAGGTTTGTAAGAGATCACTGGCTTAAAAATCCTATGCTTCCAGAAAATACTGTACTCTGTTCAGTATCTTATAGACTTCTGAGACAAGATCTATGCCTTGCCTTTCATGCCATTAGGGACATAGTGGTTCTGGCTTTCTTGTATATCCACAAATCTAATAGTCTCACAAATACCAAAACCAGGGATATAAATTTTCATCAGCAAATAAATAAAATATGGTGGCGAGGCAAGTGCATTACACAGTGCCTTCCCCACCCCTGGAATAGAGTCCCATTGCAAATCATGCAGTGTGATGCATTATCTTCCTTTCTATGTAAGCTGGATGATTGGATGAGTATTCAGAAATTCACCCCTGATTTGACTGGCCTAACCCTCCTTGAAAAAGGAGGTATAGTCTAAGTGTGGAGACTGGCAAGGCATAAATGGTCACAAGACTCCGTTGCCTTCTATTTTCTATGATTCCCATGACTCCTGTGATACATCAATCAAGAATCAAGAATGAAGAATAACTTTGTCATTCAACAGCATGCACCCACAAGTGTGCAGCTAAATGAAATTATGTTCCTTCAAGCTCAACAGCAATCAGCAACAGCAACAATATTTAACATAAACCTTTACACGTAAACAAAAACACAAAAACAACAGTAACAAGCCAGCAACAGTGCCAAAAGCTTTACTTGCTGCAATCAACTACAGCGCCAACTACATCCAAAGTTCTAGTCCAACTGTAGGCACAGCTGCCACATCCTTACATTCTGCTCAGCACCAGAAACATTTCTCCCTGTCCACCAAGGAACCACAAGGTACCACATCTCCACACCAGAAACCAGTAATCCATAAACCAATCCATGGATGTACTAATGCAGCCATCCAGTGGCCCTAATGGTCATGACCACACTGTGATCTTGTCCTCTTCCTCAATTCACCAGCCACTGCTCCAAAATCCAGCATTATTTCCATATCCACTCCATTCTGGATTCCTCTGACTCAAAAAGACATAATCCAGTTTAAAATTTTGCACCAGCAAACTCCGCTTCCACTTCTGCAACCAATGTGCCAACTTGCCCTGCTTCAAGTTCCAGGTTCCAAAATGTAAGGAAAAACTAAACATTGGTATGCCACGGACATCACAACCACAAACCATTGACACCGGACACACACCCAATCAGAAGAACGACCCAACAACTCGACAATACCGGTAAGTATAACAACAAAACGTAAGTGCTCCTGCACAATGTGGGAGGTGATCACTACTAAGTGCTCAAAAAGGGTGGCAAGAACTTTTATGTGTGCCTCTGTAAAGGCTAGGCTTCTTATGATCAATGTGATTGCTGTCTAGTATTGCTCCTATATTCCCAATTAGTGATGGTTGTCCACCGTTTAGCCTCATCCCCAGTACCACATAATTAAAAATTTAAATACACATTTTCAAACTTGTCTGGGCCTCCCCTGGTTAGCTGGCCACATTACTTGAGAACCACTGTACTGTCACAGTTATTGGAGGTTTTCCCATTTTTTGGCTTTTGAGGCATGTGATAGCTAAGTGTGTACAGCTGCATGCTACCCAGAGACTGCCTTTCTCAGAATGCACAAATGCAGTGAATGCATACACTCACCACTTACATGCCTTAGCATACTGCAGTATTCCTTGTAGCAGTGTTCTGCCGTCTGCTGGAGTGACAACTTTGCTTGTTGCAGTAAGCTTTACACATGGACTGAAATGGAGTTGAGAAGGAACTTTTTTTATTGACTTGTCTCACATTTCACTACTGAATGAGCCAGCAATTTCAGGGAAATATCATCCCAGCTGAAACATTCAGCAGCAGCTGCACAAGGCTGTATTAAGTACACAACATCATTCCACTATACCATTATGCAATATACAGAGATATAAAGCTGCTAATTCATACCTCACTTATAGCAATGGGCACTGTTTGGTCATGAGGGCAGAGTCTAAGTTGCCAAAACAGATCTCCCCACAATGGATTAAATGTGAATTATCACAACTCTGCTATGGTGTATTGTTATTGCACAATGTATTATTTTAAAAGAAAACGCCATAGCTTTTTAAAATAATGCAGCGGTATAAAATGAACTTCACTGTTGTTGCATTTCTCTGCACCAACAGATGTACATGTGCACATGCCCCTATGCATACAATATGTCATTACTGCTGAGACTACTAATAAGTGTGACAGCAGCAGTTAAAGGAAATAGCTGTTTTAAGGTGAGGGTATTGTGCAATTTATTAGTTAACCATGACTGACAAGAGTGCCATTGCAATCTTTCTTATTTGTAAAGAGGCATACTATAACACTGAATAACGCAACTGACACATTTCACTGCTTAGCAGTGAAACATTTGCAGTCATTGCTTCATAACATTTTAGAGCCACAGCAGTAGTTAGTGGGGCAAATAAACTCATTCTTATGAAGTACCAGATTTTCAGCATAGGCAGGACGTACTGAACTTTTGTATGAGACAAGATATCTCCACTGTACAATAATGAATATTTTCTGAGAACTGCTGGGACTCGAGATTCTTCTCAGTTCTAATGAGACAATGTATACATTCTAACATGCTGTTTACACACAAACAAATGATGAGCTCAGCTTTTAGGGCAATGCAGCTGTTTCATGGTTAAAGCAAGCAGGAAATATATAACCAACAACATCAAACACAGAAGGAATAATTTCCACTACCAAAAAACAGAAGATATACTCAGAATGTGGAACAATGGTCATGTCAGTATACCCATGTGTGTAAAAGTATAACTGTTAAAGAAACAATATTTAATTTTATTATTTAAGGCAACCCTATGAATAAGGAAGCCTGACCAAAAGCCTGCAATATTAGAATGGCAACTGTGTTTGTGACAAAAGAGAATCTCTTGCTATCCAGTGAGTAAGGTATATAGGACTGCATTTTACTATTCTATGATGCAGTTTAAAACCAGGATAATATTTACTATGCTCAAGCAATGTACACTTACAAGGATGGTTTTATTCTCTTCAGGTTTATTGCTGTCAGAGTTTTAAATCAGTTTATAAATAGCATTTACTCTTAGAACTCTATAGCGTAATACAATTAGCAATAGTAAACATATTGTCTCAAATTTATAGTACCACTGATTGCTCTGTCATGGATTTTCAAACACAGAATCATACCTATTGTAAATATAAGTTCTGTAAAGTGCTGCATATTCTCCTGTGGGATTTTATCTGGTACTGCAGCTTCTTCCTACATAAGTAGGTTACCTGTTGGTCATCCAAACTGCCTATAGGCGTGTGTGTGCCATATGTAAATGTGAGAACATGTATTTTGCAGTGAGCTGCTATCTAAGATCAGTTCCTGTGCCTTATGTCTATCAAGTGTGAGTACAGGCTTTGCCTCTCCCCACCACCCTTGATGTAGCTGAAGTTATTAGTCATAAAAAAAAAATCAGTGAGTGAATGTATGGTTGGGACTTTTACTGCCCTCATTTACATCTCGTTTGATTTGGTTAAATAGCATTCACTGTGTTTAGTCTGTTAGTTTTATATAATGTTATCCATATGTATACAGCTGTTACTGCGCAAATTATACTTCACTTTGTTACTTATATAAGCAACCATTCTGTCTCTGTTTAAGATGCACACACACACACACACACATATATATATATATATATATATATATATATATATATATATATATATATATATATTTAAAAGTATGTCTGTGTCATTGGGCCTTTTAGCACAGGTCATGGCTGAAAAGCATCCTATGACCGATCCACCTATTCAGTTAACAAACAAAGAAACAAAAACTGTCTTCTAGCTTTCCAGCTAGCCTCAGTAGTGAGATTAAACAGTTGAGAGAGTTTCTTGTGCAGGCATGGAGTTTCATACTTGGCAGGCACTTCTCCCTGTTTAGTATAAATAAAAGGCGAGGTACAAAACATGTCTGCACCTGCTTTATAAGGACTGCTATTGCTGATAAACATGACCCTGTCATAAATGTCACATGCCTAACAAATGCACCAGGGGCATCATGTTAACGTCTAAAACAGGGCAGGTGGTAACTCTCCATTTGTTTTGATCTTGCCTTTTTTCCTAGTAAGATGGCATGCAGAAGCAAGGTAAATTACTGTATCATTTTTTTCATAATATAGCAAATTAATTTAATTTGCAAGGAATCTAGGCTACTTCCTGGGGTGCTCTAGTTCCTTCTCCTTTATGCAGATGTGTGCATTTGTGTATTTATTTATCTTTTATCTTTCTCAACCAGAGTAGGATCTACTACATATGTGCATAATTTCAAGACTGATTTGACAGATTTTGACTGGCTAAGAGGCTGAAGAAGTAGTGAATAGAGTCTGTAAAAATGAAACCCGCTTCTGCAGAATGAGGCTCACTTTCAAATCATAGCTTTAACCAGCTGTGTTCTGTTGCCACTTGGCACAGTAATGAAAGAACTGATCCCATCCTTGTGTTGAGATAATCCATTAGATTTTTTTTTTCTTGTGCAATATTAACCTATCTTCCTGAGCTTGACTTCAATTATTTATCTGAATATTTCTGGTACTGAGCTATGGATGTCCACTTCCAAATTTATATGAACTGTTGTAAATGACAGATAAAACTGTTGGGCTATGGCTATTGAAAACGTGCAGCTGAGGTTATGCAGTATGATTCCTTCTTTCCAGCTTGACAGATAATTAGAAGGGAAGCCTGTTTAGCATATTATCTAAACTACACAACCAAACAGTGTAGCATCCTCCTAGCCTTGGACTAAAGTATCAGGATTGTGGATCCTTTCTAATTCACTGCATATTGATACAATCCACAAATTGATACTCTTGTCACCAGGGAACATGCGACCTACTAAAGCACTGTGGACTCATTTGGTCTGAAATAATCTGAGGCTTTCAATATGGTCTGCATATAAAAGCATTCAGACCAGGAGCAAAGCAATGAAAAGACATGCCTAATAGGGTAGAATAATAACTCTTGAACATTAAACCATCTTCAGGCTTTCTGAGAGATATCCAGCAAATACTCCTTTCTAAAATATATAACTGCTTTATTCTTTCTTTAATAACCTTTTCTAGCATAACAACAAAAACGAGAATTTTGTTGCACTGTATGTAATGATCCTGTTAACTCTAGAACAGTATTCTTCCAGCTAATTAATGGGAAATAATAAATCATCAACTAGTCCCCCAGTGTTTGTGAATTTGCATTTAGGCATATATAGCCCTATCATTTAATGCAGACTTAATGACTTGTCATGGTAGGTTAGCTTGTCATATTAAGTCTGTGTAGAAAAATAAATAAATACATTGGCATCAAATAGAGTCATTCACAGCAAAAGATCGTTCTATTAATTAAAAGTTATTTTAAAAAGATGGAGAAAAATCAATTCACAAATTAGACCTAATATTCAACTGCTTTTTAAAATAGCATTTCTTAACTGCTGTTTGTGTTAGTAGACCTTTAAGTAAAACATCACTTTGTAAAAGTCACATTGCAGCAAAACACAGATATGTATTTAAGTAAAGCTAAGAGAATAGGATTTTCAAATCCTCAGATGACAGCTCAAGTAAGTAGCCATATAAATCATCTCAAATTAAGGGCTTGTTGCTATAGTCATTGAAAATTATACATCCGTATCTATGGCACATGCAATTTCTGCATCTCAGTTGACGTGCTATTTTGTTTATTTGGCAATTTTCAGAGGAATTCAATTTCTCTTGGTCTTCATGCTGCCTTTAATTCTCTCTGTGAACATATCATTTTTCTGGTAGAGTTCTCCCCATGCACTGCTCTGTTTTTCATGTTAAATCCAATCTGTTCCTAAAACCTTCCAAAATATGTTTTAAAGAGAAACGGTGGCATGTTCAGTTTGCTTATAGATTCCCTTGTGAACTGCATTGTCTGCATGTTTTGATGCTGTAGACATAACTAAAACAAATATGAAACAGTACAGTAGCACATGGGGATGCTACTTCTTGCCCTGCTCCATTATCTAGCTGTTTATATTTTAATCATCCAAGTAGCTTCCTAGGGAGTCTCTCATTATTATTTAAGAAAAGGCTACTGCTAGCAATATCTTAGTCTTTTGAAGATCGCAAAATAGAAAAAGAAGTGAAATGCTGTTCTATTTTGCAAAATTCTTTACATTTTTTAAGCAAGTCTTCAGTACTTCCATCAATGTACATATCCCTTTGCAATTTATTAAGTATGTATTTACTTTACCGACTTGAATCCTAATCGCCCCATCTTTAAGTTTAAATTTAAATGCCTTCATCATGCCAACCAGCAACTATGATCTAAAAGCAAATCTAGCTTTGCCAGCTTCCTAAGAGCAGTACACCTAGAGTATGAATTCAGCAATGCAAGGATATTTTGTAACAATTTTCATCTTGGCTAGGAAAACTGTTAATATTTCTTGTCTGTCCAGTCTGCCTGTTAATTTCAAAGTGGTTTACAGAAAGACTTTCACTTAATAAGTTTTGCTAGTTATGGTGTAACAGCACAGACACACACACACACACACACACACACACACACACACACACACACACACACACACACACACACACAAACGCACGTGCACATGCACACACACACACACACACACACACACACACACACACACACACACACACACACACACACACACGCAAACACATGCACACACACACACACGCACACACAAGCACTCATTTGTGTTGCAATTCCTTAGGCAACATTCTGCCTTAGGCAAAATTCTGAGTGTTTTCATGGACCAGGTGACAACCAACCACACAGCCACATAACTGAGCAAACACCTTATGGTACTGCCATAAGCTAGTTAGAGAGCTCTTGCAGAAGAAAATATTACACAAGTATGTGTCTAATAGTCTCTAAAGACTGTTCAGCAATCAAAGTAATGAAGAGCAGCAGTGACTGGTCTCTGCAGCACAGGAATGCTGCATGGCATCAGAGCCAGATCCAGCACAGGGTGACCTATGCTGCTGCCTAGGGTCCAGTACAGGTAGGGGCAGAGGCCCCAAGAAAAACATTAACAAGGAAAGAAAAAAGAAACTGTCCCACTCACATCTCCCAACCTGATTACATGGGTCTACTTGTCTCATTTGTTCTGTTTCACCCCCAACCTTATTATCCTGGTCTGCTCAGCTCCTTTCTCTTCCATTGGCTCTAATGATTTACATTTGGGCCAATAAGAAGCTTCCTTGAAGGTAAATCAGAGGTAATGTAAAAGTATATTCCTTGTAGTAAACCCAGCCTTTCTATGATAGCAGATCTGGTCAGTGTACCTGCATATACTTTGGAGCAAGTGACTGGTCTTTCAGTTTCTATCTATAAAGTATCCAGCTTAATTTAACATCTGGACCTGGTCTTTCCTGCTCACCTAATATTTGAGATGGACAGGACAAAAACATAGTAATGCTATTGATCAGGTGGATAGGGCAAACATGCATCAAGAGTGTGTGTGTGTGTGTGTGTGTGTGTGTGTGTGTGTGTGTGTGTGTGTGTGTGTGTGTGTGTGTGTCTGTGTGTGTGTGTTATGGGTGCATTGTACTTTTTAATTCTGGTAGTAATGCATTAGTGTGTGTGTGTGTGTGTGTGTGTGTGTGTGTGTGTGTGTGTGTGTGTGTGTGTGTGTGTGTGTGTGTGTGTGTTTTGCACTTTTTTATTCTGGTAATGCATCAGAGCTTCAGAGTAAAGAAACCTGCAATGCTTCATTAGCAAATTCAAGCATTCTATTTTTTAAAGAAAAGGTGTGAACACTATATGGTTAAGTGACTTACTTTTACTCACACAGCAGGCAAATGGAGGTAGAAAAAATTAAACCATGTACCCTTGACTACAGAAAGTGACACATTAACAGTTTAAAGTTTTAATCCTCCACACTAACTGACAGACCATCATTAACTTCTTCACTTTCTGGACTTAAAATCTTTGAGGTTTGCAGTCAGTCAGTAATGCCAGTCAGAGATGCATAGCTCTTGTTCAGAAAATGTATGCCAGTGCAAAACCTGTTCTGTTAACTTCTTAAGTGAATTAAAGTAGCCTGCCTCTTATCTGTCTCTGGTTTTGCAGAACATCTGACTTTGTCTCAGATTTATGCCCTGCCTTTCATTAACCCCCTTTTTTCCTGGTAAATCATTAAGGATTACAGTCAATCTGCAATGACAGTCATTCGAGTTCCATAGTTCCTATTGTTCTGAAAATGGATGCCCATGTAGCACATACAGTTATATTAACATTTTAAGTCCATAAGCATTGTCATGCATTTATGATTCTGAGATGTTATTGGACAGCTTCCTGCAGTCAAAAGCACAGAGTCTGAATCCTTCAACCTCCATATGCCTGTGGTGTGACTTTGAGCAAGTCACTTAACCAGACAGTGCTCCCAGCTCACCCCTGAAGAGGGACACTTTGTCCAGTGGGTTTACCTTTTTAACAAATAGATAAAGTAAAATATTTAAAACTTGTCCAATTTTGTGCCCCCCCCCCCCCATTAGTTTTGACTCTATCCAAAATTCTTGAGCAAAGAATTTGAGATGTATTTTGATCTGTTCCTTGTAAAATTTGTGGCTTTCTGCAAATAATTGTAGATTGGAATCAGAAAATAATGACAGACGTGCATTTCAGACTTTGTATCATTCAGAAAATGATTTTTAATGCAAAGCTTGTTATTCCGGCAGCTTTTTAAGTATATAAGATAAATATTTAACATCTGTTTCTGATTTTGTGTGTACTTCTGGCTCAAGCTAAGAAGATGAGAGGGCAGAGGGAAGATGCTTTAACTTGTACTATATTGTTCTTATAAAAGCTGAGATACATATCTGGGCTATTATTTTATGCATTTTTTCACTCACCTGATGTCAAGCATAAATCTGAGGTGTACAGTCATAGACATGGCTGTAATTTTCTAAAGCGAGAGGTATTTGTGTATGTGTGTGTGTGTGTGTGTGTGTGTGTGTGTGTGTGTGTGTGTGTGTGTGTGTGTGTGTGTAGTACTCAACTGCCCCTGATTTGTTTCTCCTCCTATTTATAATCTGTTCCTCATAAAATATGCAGCTTTCTATTAAAGTGTTGTGGACTGCAATCAATAGAAAATGACAAGCATGTGACTTTCATCAAACATTTCAGAAAATGCTTTCTAATGCAAAACCTGCTTTACTATTAACTTTCTAAGAATGTAAGACAAATATTTACTCTATTCCCAAAGAAGGCTTTTTGGTGAAAGTTTTTACTAGCAAGTCATTAAACTGTACTGTACTCACTGGTTGTTTATTGTTCCAGAGTGTGTTTTTGGATTTATTACATTGTACCTTTTTGAAACACCTGGATGTATCTTTACCTTGCTGAATTATTTTGGTTTTGTCTGCAAACCACACTGTAACGCCCGTGCCCTGGCCCAGCAATCAAGGAGCCTCAATCCTCACCACTAACACCAGCGAGGTCATCTCCTAGAAGAGAGGGAAGGATAACTAATACACACAGTAAAGTACAATTTCCCTTAAGTGCACACAGAGATCACAGTCAGTCTGGGACTGGTTGATCCCTTGCTCACCAGGTCCCCAAGAAGACTCCCCACTGGCACAAAGGAGCTCTCACCTTGTCTCCTGCCTTGCCTACCTTTTGGCACTGCTCACAGGTCCTGCAGTACCCTGTTACATCTCTGGAAATTCCAGCCAATAAAAGTTTTGCATAATACACCTCTTTTTATGTTTCATGCCCATATGACCTGCAAAGGGAATATCATGGGCTATGGCTAGAGGTGCCAGATGGTAAGCTCTAGGCACTACCAACTGTTGTACTCTCTCACCTTCTGGCCCTCCCACAGGGGTACACTCTCTGTATAGTAACCCTTTGTCCCAGTATACAGATTGCCCCTTCCCTTGAGAATCAGGTGCCACCCTAGCTACTTACCTCAGGCCTTGCAATGTAGGGACAGAGAGCTGAGCCTGTCTGAACTCTCTCCTTGTAACCCTTCCCAGCTCCCATTCCACAGGAAGTCTGGCATCCTCTGACAGCGGTGCCTCACTGTCAGCCTGGGTACTACTACTCACCTCTACCTTTGCAGTTACCCTGTCCAAGGGAACATCAGTACCCACAAGCAGCTGTGGCTCACATTCAGTCTCACTGCTGTAGCATAGCTCACTCCCTGAAGTAACCACCTCAGCAGTCTTGGCAGCAAGTATGCAGTCTGTCTTGGTCTCCCCCAGGCTACTAGATCCACATGCTTGTCTCCTAGCCTCACTGCATGTAACTGCATAAGTACATAGTACTGCCTCATCCAAATCCTTCCCTCTCAGCACATCTGCAGGATCATAGTTCCATACCTCTGTTGTCTCAAGACAACCCACTGTTGGCATTTTGTCTTTCCCACTTACTGGCTCCCTCACCTTTGGTTCCCCACCTTGATTCCGTGGGCATCTGTATGCCACATGGCCCCACTGGTTGCATTCAAAACATTTAACCCTAGCTCCTGGACATGTAACTGGACTAGTGGCTTCCCCTGCTACTAGCGGATTCTGTTGGGGAAGTCTGTGCTGCCCACCATGGGTTCCTTTAGTCCCATGAGCAGTACTGGGGGTCCATTTCCTGTGCAGGGCTGCCCTGCTTGCTAAGTATAGGTCTCCCTTCTTCCCCAACTCCTCTGAAGTAGCAGATTGTCTATCAGCTATCCAGATACTCATGTCCTCAGGCAAAGTGCTAAGGGCTTGTTCCCTCACCAAAAGGTCTGTCAGCCCTTCAGAAATAGTGACCTGACATCCACTCACCCAGCTATGAAAATAAGTGCTCAGCTCAGCAACATATTCACATACATTTTCATCTGCCTTGCATCTATGCTCACAAAACCTTTTCCTATACATTTCAGGTGTTAGCTTAAAACATTCCAACAAGTGTCTTTTTACAGCAGTATAATCAAAACAGTCAGTGTCATGCATTTTTGCTAAAGATGTTACAGGTTTACCATGGAGTAAGGGGGTCAGGAACCGTACCCAGAGCCCTTGGTTAACTTCATATTGTTTACATACCCACTCAAACACATGAATAACATGAATAAATCAAAATTATCCCCCCTCTTTAAACTGTGGAAGAAATGTACTGACCTTTTTTGCTTCTGGAGTCCAGTTACACCCTTCCCCATTACCTCCATGACTCTGGTGAAGAGTCAACATTTCCCTCTCATGCCTTCTCTGCCATTCATTTTCCTCAGCTTGTAGACTCCTCATTTTCTCAGCTGCTTCTAATTCCATACACCTGGCCTCCAACTCAAGTCTCTTTAGCTCCAGCTGGATTTTTAAGTCCACTGCAGAAAGGTTGAGCTGTCCATTCTCCGAGGATATTGTATTTCCACTGTCAGTCTGATTGTCTTCCAGGCTGCTGTTTTCTGATGCAGCCATAACCAAGGCTGCAATCAGGTCTGCCTTAGTCAGGTTTCCATGCACTAGTCCCCTAGCCTGGCACATCTCCGCCAGCTGGCTCCTTGTCAGCTTTCCATACTGCTCTGCTGACATGCTGCCTGCTCACCCTGACTAACACTAAACTAACAAAAGAAATAAAACAATTGTGATCTGAACTCTGAGTATACAATGTGTGGCTGTTTTAGAGTACAAAACACTTTTAGAGATTACTGTACATGAGCTACAGAATTCGCTCTACCCACACCACTACAAGCCAATCAGTGTTTGCCAACTAATCAATATGTGATGTGGATCCCACCACAGCAAACCAATATGTGATAGGATATCCCAACCACTGCCACCAATATGTAACGCCCGTGCCCTGGTCCAGCAATCTAGGAGCCTCAATCCTCACCACTGACACCAGAGAGGGTGACTCCTCGAAAAGGAAAGGATAACTAATACACACAGTAAAGTACAATTTCCCTTAAGTGCACACAGAGATCACAGTCAGTCTGGGGCTGGTTGCTCCCTTGCTCACCAGGTCCCCAAGAAGACTCCCCACTGGCACAGCTATAGGGCCCAGGTCTCGGCCTAGCTGGGCAATCTAAAACCTTCAGTACCCTCTCTGTCCAACCAGTGCTTCGTGTCCCTGCCCAAGTAGCAACACAACACACACACACTTTGAGAAGAGGTTATACAACCACACAGACCCTCCTGGGAAAAGGCTGGCACAGGTTCTCCAGTTGTGCCTCTATTACCCAGACCATACGGTAGTAATTCCTGCCACCACCCAGCTAATACTATCAGCTACTAAAAGGCCCTTAAAAGGGTGTCCAATTATTACTGTGTAATATTATTATCCAATGGTAGTGTGACAATTCAGTCTAAGCTTAATTTGGAGTGACTTAGACAGTAAAATATGTAAATATGTAATGTACTTTAGAGGTTAAATTATCTCTACATAAACCAGCCACAGGCAAAGGTTTTAAAATATTTAATAATAAATAATTAAAACACAAGACAAAACTATTACACCACAGAGATATCTAAGAGTTCAGAGATCACACAAAAACTTAAAACAATACATTAGGAAAGATCTGATTTCAAAGAAAAATACTTAGTCTAACTTTCTTCTATGTTTAACTATTCCTAAGAGAAATCACAGTGCTATTATTTTACTTACATACATAAAGAGCAAACAGTGCTGGATTAGATGTCCAAGATCAAAATGCTTATAGTCTCTCACTGAACAATATTTTTTAAACACTAACCAACAGCTCTGCTGAGGCCCTCCCAAATTACATCATTTTGACACCTAAGTTTTCTCAGGCCACAAACTGCATTATTTAGCAAGCTGACACCTGCTCAGGAAACTACAACAATACAAGGCATTTCACATATATGCTCCAGCAGAAACCAGAGCAATAAAGCACCGTCCACATGTAAATTCTGGCCCTTAACTTTTACATTAAAACAATAGGCATGAAACCTTCATCCAGACCCACTGGAGCCAACTTGTAAACATCAAAGAGATTCGTAAGATCTTTTCAGCTTCAAAAGACACATTTGAAAAGCTTGGCTTGGTTTTCCTTACAGCAGATGGCAATGTTGCAACAATCTTGAAGTTCACATTTTAAAGTGTTTTCTTTCATTTAAAAAGACAAACCTGTATTTTACATTTATTTATACAATTGATAGAATTATGTATCAAATTCTGTTTGATTAGGCTGGCAGCCTTTGCCCATCTTCCTCCAATCTTCACACACACCATCGTCTTACTGGTGATTTTTTCTGGCTGATTTAGTATTTGATAGGCAAAGGTGAGTTGATTATAAGTAAATACATTTGGAAGTTTAAGCCATGATAGTTGTTTTAAAGCCAAACAATTACAGGATCTGAAATTGGATTCTGTAGCAAACTTTGTGATTTTATTATAGTAACTTTTGAGTTTTGCTAGGTCAGATTTCTTAATATTTGTGACAATTTGTGAGGTGTATAGTAGCGTAGAGATTAAGATGGGTTCTTGCTATAGTGGCCTTTGAAAATTTGTTTAGAAAGTGTGGATTTCTGTACAGGGTTCCTATTTTTTTGTGAACTTTTTATTGTCTGTGATATGTGTATGTCGAATTTCATATTATGGTCAATGAGCACTCCAAGTAAATTTTGTTTGGGAAACCAGAGAAATAATTGTATGGTTTGATAATGATAAATTGAATGGTGGGTTTGGGTCTGCAGTTCTAGTTGGATAGAAGAGTATACGTTTTGTTTTGTTAGGGTTAAGTATTTTGTAGTGTTAGGGCAGCACAAATCAGGATGTAATTGTCCGCATATTGAACTATAGAGGCAAGTGGGGTGGCAGTATGAAAATTATTAGCAAAGCTAATAAAAAGAAGAGGACCCAGAATAGATCCCTGTGGTACTCCCAAGGTTACAGGCAGTAGAGAAGAGAGATTTTGTTGCCATTTTACAACTTGCTTGTGAACAGTTAGAGATTGCTGGAACCAAGTAAGTGCAGAATGGTTAAGTTTACGTTCTGAGAGTATAGTTAAGAGTTTGGAATGAGAGACAGTATCAAATGCTTTAGACAGATCAAAAAAGATGGGGGATACTAAATTGCGATGGTAGTTAATATTAATAAAGTTAGCAAGGACAGTGGTGGTACTATGATTAGGACGGAAACCATCCTGAGTGATAGACAGAAGATTGTTAGTTATTAGATTAGTTTAATATTTGTGAATGGATGCACCTCTCAAGTATTTTTGATAATGGTGATAGTATAGCTATTGGCTGGTAATTTGATAATTCTGTCGAGTTTCCACCTTTATGTAGAGGGATAATATATGATACTTTCCAAATTTTAGGGACCTGATGTACTGAAATTGATTGATTTAAGATGGATACTGAATAGGCTATTTCTTCTGCAGCAATTTGTAGATATTTGGCAGGTAGATAGTTGGCAGCAAGTTTAGCAGGTTTAAGCCCTATGAGATGTTTAACTATGATGTTTTTTGGGACAGGTTGGAAAGAGAAGTTATTGGGATCAGGTGTGGGATCTACGTGAGTCTGGGTAGGGGAAGATAAATTATTGTTTGTGAGGGCTAGTATGGATTCAGTGAAGTATCTGTTAAATTGTGAGGCTATGCTGTTTTTAGTATAAGTGAGTGTTGGGAAGGGAGTACTAGTTTGTCCTGGCTCTGTAGGATTTTTTTTATGGCAGCCCAGAGTGTGGGTTTCTTTGATTTTTTTGATTGGATATTGCTATAGTAATTTATTTTGTCCTGTCTAATATGTTTTTTAGATTTATTTCATAGTTCTAGATATGTTTGTTTGTTAGTTGTAGTTTTGTTGTTGAGCCATTTCTCCCAGGCCGTATCTCTAGTTTTTAACAGAGAATCTTGTTTGTTTGGTTAGCCGGGGACTATCACCAAAATGGACAAAACATACTTTTTTTTCTTAATTCACCTTATCAAAGGGAAGACCCACCCCTCCCCCTACACACACACAGATATGCACATGCATGTGCACATACATGTAGTATGCTACTTAACTGTAAATGGAACACATTGACAATTTTCTCACTAACTCATGGTCTGCCTAGTGGCAAATCCACATGTAGTCTTTCATATTGTCTCAATGAATTTGACAGTCTTTGATAGTCTGTTAAAATATGGCAACAAGTCTTATCACAAATGAAGATGGTGTCCAACAAACAGTATGACTGTGGTCTCATTAGCTGCACCACGACCAACATTTTAATATGTGAACAGCAATTTCACTTTGATGGAAGGGAAGCTTGTCATTTACTCTGGCTTGAAGCGCTTGCCAAAGACTTTGCACAAACCTCTCCACAAGCAACTTACCTTTTGGATGACAATGAACAGACACAGTATGTCAAATGCCATTTTTATGAAGGAATGACTAGAAGTCAGTTGCCTTAAACTAAGAGCTCTTATTGTTTACTAGTTACTGTGGCACTCTAGTCACTTAGTAACTCAGTGGCATATGACCAGAAGTATTCAGTGTCAGTGGCGTAACAAGTAGCACACACTTGCCTTTGGTATAGAATGCTGTGGATTCCATTCCCACACAAGGGGGGTTGATTGCTGATGCTGCAGTGCAGCTCAAGGGGGGGATCTGCACTCCTGAGTACGCTGCCTTTTGGATAAGACATTAAACTGAGGCCCTATCCACATGACTTGGTGATAGCTCAGGTGGATATAAAAGATCCCAGGATACCTATCAAAAAAATAATAGGGTAGTTCCCCGATGCACTGGCCAAATTTCCCCATGTAATATAAATACCACCTTGGGTCTCCCCTGAAAAGAGAATACTAACCTAGTGGGACTAACTTTATCATCAAAGCATAAATAAAACAAAAATAAAATCTTCTGGCCACTTAGAACATATTTCAACTGGAAATGATGGGCATAATGCATCAGGACTGCATCTGATGTGACCATCCTTATTGCCCCGATAAATGAATGTCCATATTATTTATTCCACTTCCATGTTACCAACATGAAGCAACTTGTTTAAAGGATTAATATGTTTGCCAGATATGGCAAAAGCCTGCCACAATAGTTCACAAACCCAAAGAAGGATCTGAGCTGTGAAACATCTTGTTATTATGGCGATCTTGACACACCTTGAATTTTATCTTAACAGTTATACTTTTTTTAGGCATTGATAATATGCCCAAAATACATGTCCTTGGGCTTTAAGAACTTCTATCTTTCCTGCCTAGCTCTTAGCCCAAGCTATTCCAGTCATTTTAGGAATGTTTTTTTTTTTTTTTGGTTTTCTAAGTGCTCCACATCAGTAGCTCCAGTAAAGATGATATAATCAAGATGACATCATTCCCCATCTGCTCCCTGGGGAACCTGATCCATTGCCATTTGTCAGGTAGCTGAGTCAGAAGTTACCCCAAACACCAACCTATTGTAATGGTGGAGGCCTTTGACGGCACTGATTGCTGGGGACACCTTTAAATCTTCCTCCATCTCAGTTCTGGGTAAAGGGTACTACAATTCAGCTTTCAGTGTCAGATTAACTGCAGACTTAAAGTCTCCACAAAGTCTGACCTTGACATTCTTCTTTACTGAAGGCATTATTGTAGTTGTCACTAGATACCAGTCTACTCTTGAAAATATTCTATTTCCTTAGAGCCAGTCCAACTCTTTTGCAACCAGTAGATGGCATGGGTACAGGATGGTGCTGGATGTGTCTTACAAATTCACGGAGACACATTCTCCTTTAACACAATTTTACCCTTAAGTGATGCGAGATACCAATGTCACTTTTAAATACAGGAGCATGACCTCTCAATACCACTGCTAATTTTATTCCATGGTAGTTTGAGGGGAAAGGCCATGTCCAGAAGCTCTTCATCTCTTTCCACTCAAATCTCAGCTTTCTTAACCACTCATAATCCCATAAGGCTACACTGCCATTTTGTATAATCTAAAAGCAGAACACTTCCTTTTGGCCATTGTATTCCACTATCACAGGCTGCATTCCAGGGCATGTAACCTTTCCACCATCCTATACTTGAGGACACAAGAGAGTATTATTATTTTTTTCTTGAAAAATACTTTAAAACTATTCTGAAACATTAATAAAGCAACTGAACCTCTCTCCAGTTCCTCCTGTCCAGTTCCATTTTTGCTACATAGCTGTTCAGCTTTGGTCTGAGCCAATATTTCCTACAAAATTTCACACCCTGAGCGATCACACAGAACATCATTTAAGCCATTACCAAAATGGCATTGTTCTGGTAATTTCTTTAATTCTGCTAGATAAACTGCAATATTCTCTCCTTTATTTTGACTGTACTTGTGAAACCTGAAATATTCTACAATTAACTTTGGCTTTGGGGACATGTGATCCTACATTACTTGCATAAACTGATAGACCCCTTTATATGCAAGTGTATCCAGAATGGATAAACTACACAACAGACTACACATTAGTCATAGGTATTCAGTTTGCAAGAAAGTACTGTTGCAGTCTCTCAACACATATGCTCCAATTTTCCATAGAACTATCAAAAACATGAATGTTATGAACATGTGTTTCTCCTGCATTTTCAAGTTACTTACAATACATTGCCTGCTTGAGTTCTCCTCTCTTCATGGCAAGTCTGTTCCTCACCTGTTTTATATTCTGCAGATGTCACTTCTGTAGTGACTTAATTGTTTGAAGATACTAACAAAACAAATAGCCATGCAAGGAATTAAGCAGGAGACATTGGCGTTTCTCGGTGCTTCTTTATTGCCATAGCTTCACTTCCATTGCCTAAGAGCAAACTGTAAGGCATTAACAATTTGAGGTGGGCATTGACAATAGATTACAGATTAAGACATGCATACTACTTTTACCACTATACAACACACACAGTACAGTTGCCACCTTTCATCCTTTCATCCTTCAATTTCCTGATAGATAAACCAAACCCCTTTTAACAAACCATGCCCAGAAGTGCCTGTCTGTAAATGTCAAACACAGTGACTGCATGGGCAATCTTATAGGATATGGAGCCCTACTCAAAGTATGGCACTACCTTCCCTTGCTATCTACTGTCACCCTGACACATACCACATTGCTCCACTGTTTAACTGTGAGGAAAATTAAGAAATAACAACAGTATCCCTGGCACCCACACAAATTATAGTGATTTCAGTGTACACCTCTGAGTGGGGTCAGTTTTGGACTAGGAGGAACCCACAGCAGAGAACCCTACTAAGCCACCTATACAGCCAAGAATGATGGCATCCAGAAATTTTGCCTATATATTCTGGGATGCATTATATGCACTATTTTTTTCAGTGCTCAGGAGATTTATGTACACATCCACTAATACTATTTTACACACACACACACACACACACACACACACACACACACACACACACACACACACTATAGTATGCTTCATATAGGCAAAATTGGAAGAACATAAAGTCACTTACAGCACAGTTTTAGGGTGTTGGAGGAATCCAGAATACCTGAATAAAAGTCATACAAAGACAGGGAGGACATACAGACTCCACACAGATGGAGCCATAGACAAGACCTTTGACAGGGAGATAAGCACTGTGTATTTGACTGTTTTGGTATTGTATGCTCTTGATTATTTCAGGTTTTCAATGTCAACTGTCTCATAATTTGTGTCTATAACTGTCATGTCATTTTGTTCTTCAGTGCTGTTATTTGTTATCCTTTGCCTTCTTAGTCTGGGTCATACCTATAAAGGGTCTTCAGACCAGTGTACTTACCCAGTTATCAAATGTATGCACATAACTAAATAAATAAATATGTGAGTTTATCATGTTGCCTCTCAGAGCCAAGGCCCAGAGTTCATTCCTATTGTTTGGGTGCTATCTGGATGCCATTTTTTTCTTAGCCACGCATTTTGCTGTTTTCCCAAATCCTTAATACATGCTGTGAATGCTGCCTATTTACTCAAAAATTAACGTAGCTTTTCTACCATGATACTTTTTCTTGTTGGATCTTCCAGCAAATGAACCTTTGGCTCAGAGGGACTAATTATACCTCAGATTATTATGTTTGTGCCTGCACTGCTCCTCCAACCATAGAATACCCGTAACACTTGACAGCTGGAGACACAGGTCATACTAGGCATCCACCTTTTTCAGAGGATGACCGAGTAGCCACTGCCTGATATTTCTAAGGAGAGAGAGGAAAATTATAGATTTCTTCAAACACAAGGCAGAAGCTCTGTGACTCCAAATAGTGGAAGTGCTCCTCATAAGATGCTATCACTATTAGCTAAATCAAAACAGCAGATACTCATGAAGTTGGAACACATTGTGTACATCATACAAAATATAAATATTCTGCCTACCATTGTGTTATCCTAAATGTCAGCAGGTCATTTTCAATACTAACCTGCATGAGCAAGTAGTATGTCAGTGTCTGGCAGTCACTGCAGCAGATTAAAGCTATGAACTGTTATTGAGTTGCTTCTTATAGTCCAGAGATTGATTCCATTGGCCTCAGATTGCCTACTGACTGAATAATTCTGCGCCAGTCACTTAACCCATTATTGCTCCCATGTTGCCTCTAAAAAAAGAAAGTTTACCCAGTTTGCTAATAAATAAATAATGAAGCACATTTAGTTCAGCCTATGAACTGTGAATATGACTCTGTGCAGGAAAGGTACATTCACAGTACCTGTACACATATCCTTAGCATCAGCAATATTTATTCCTGTATCTAACGTGTAAACAGGACTCAGCATACCCAGAAGATGAGGCAGACAGAGGCTGGAAATTTTCAGCAGTGCTGAAAACAACCTCCTGTTATGGGCCATTGGGTAATAATGACTATGGCTATGAGCAGTGATGCAGACCAAGCACTGACAGATAAGGTGTGGCAATTCACATTGTGGACATCAACACCATGAGTGGGCACAATGCTCATTGGGCCCCTGTTAGCAATGCATGACCTATATAATCAGTTGTACCAAGCAGAAGGCATAGAAGACTGCAAGTAAGAAATTCACAACATGTGTGCCCATCCAGAGTCAAAAACATTTACAATTGTGAAGGAGTTCCTAATTCCCCTGAGTGGGGGAGACGCACCACAGTCTACCCTCAGTGGTGGGGTTGAGAGCAGCCCTCATGCATGTCTCACTACATGACACACAAGGTTAGCAGTACTGATCAGACATTTGTACAT